>NC_134483.1:529556179-529652205 GCF_040206685.1 Ascaphus truei
CACATTACTGTTGGAACTACGATCATTCACCCAGTAGCCCAAGCACGCTGCCTAGGGGTCACATTCGCCCCTCACATTCAAAACATATCTAAAACCTGTCGCTTTTTCCTCCGCAACATAACAAAAATACACCCTTTCCTCAGTTGCTCGACTGCTAAAACTCTGACTCAGGCCCTCATTCTCTCCTGTCTTGATTACTGTAACCTCCTGCTGTCCGGCCTTCCTGCCTCTCACCTGTCTCCTCTACAATCTATCCTAAACTCTGCTGCCAGAATCCCTCTACTCTTTCCTAGATCTGTCTCAGAATCTCCCCTCATGAAATCCCTCTAAAATAACGGATGACCTCCATGCTGCCAAAGAGAGAGGTCATTACACTCTGCTCATATTACTCGGCCTCTCTGCCACATTTGACACCGTGGACCACCCTCTTCTCCTTCACATTCTCCATACTCTTGGTATTCGTAACAAAGCTCTATCCTGGATCTCCTCTTACCTCTCCCATCGTACTTGTAGTATCTTTGGGTTTGCAGAGTTAACATTTACTTCCACATAAGCATACATATGTAAGCCTGCCTCCTCTTAAAGCTGCAGACCAAGCAATATTCTATTTTTGTTTTTTTTTTTTAATCAGTTCTGTACAATGACAAAATACTATTAGCATTTAAAAAAAACAACTTTGAATTGTATTTTTAATGTATTATAATGTAGCAAGATTTTTTTTATATAGCAACCATTTATAAAGTCGTAACCCCTACCTCTTCACAACAGGCTCTGGTACACCCCTTTTTGAGCCCTACCCTCTCTCTAGCAGTGCACCAATTGTATCTAGTGACTGCCTGGTCACGTGATCTTCCCCACAGAACTTTGCACCTTTGATTCTCTTCTGCTGCACTGATAGCCATTTAGTGAACCCCCGAGCCGAATCTTCGCTGATCGATCACAGGAGAACGGATCGATCAGCAATTTAGCTAATTACTTATCATTGTGTGGATTGTATTGATGCACATATTAAAGGGAAATAAAATAAAAAATAAAAAAACAGCAGCTTGGACTGCTGCTTTAAGACCTTATTGCAAGCAGACAATATCTTCATGTAAGACCCCTTGGAATTTCTACTTTTTTTTTTCTAACTTTTTTATTGAGTTATCATTTTCATGGGAGAGGGGGTAAGGGGTACAGAAAGTAAAATTGGGTGGGGAAGGGTGGATGAACATGTCTTTACACTCAGATAAATACAATACACTTGTGGTCAGGACTTCAAGCATTAACAGATATACTCAAAAGTGAAATGACTCTTATTCTCAGGAGGGAGAGTGCAGATTCGCTATAGCTTGTCTCATCTATGCCGGAACATATGATCATAGGAAATCCTATGGCAACGCCTTACTGAATTAGATTGTTAGTTACCAAGGGTCCATAGACTGAGCAATGACATAAGCATTAAAACTAAAGGAAACAGGTTTTTGGGGGTGCTAAAAGACAATCACATCACCCAAATTATTGAGGGACTAGCCAGGAGAGCATTACTGGATTTGGTAATATCAAACAATGTAGAAGTAATATCTAATATTCAAGGCAGGGAACATTTGGCGAGCAGTGATCAAACATGCTCACATGTATGTATGTCTTTATATATATAGCGCCATTAGTTTACATAGCGCATCACAATAGTAATACACGTGACAATCATATAAATAACAAATGTATACAAATAACAGATCATGGGATTAAGTGCTTCAGACATAGAAGTAACATTTCGGGAGAGGAGTTCCTGCTCCGAGGAGCTTACAATCTAATTGGTAGGTAGAAAGAACGTACAGAGACAGTAAGAGGGATTGAAATAAATGATCAAAAGCCATGTTATACATGTGGCAGGGTTCCCCCTTCTTACCTCCTGGGGGGAGATTAACTCCATTGTTCGGGAAAAGCAGTAGAGTTGCATCGGCCATGCTGTGGTTGGCGCAGCCCCATAGACCAGAACTGTGTGTGGAGCTGCGGCCATCTTGGGGTTGGCACCGCCAGAAGAGGAGGTCCTGGCTAAGCAGGATTTCTTCCGCGGACTGGGGACGGCATGGCTAGTTGATCCGAAGCCAGTAGAGAGGAAGGTAGGTCAAGCTCCTGGACTAGGCCAGAAATACTACCCTTAGGCCCCAGGCAGTCCCTTCACCTAAGTGGAGTGTGTAGGTCCGGCCACACAGCTAGGGATCTCCCGTTAGTGAGCAGTAGCAGCGGAGCAGGAACAGAGCCAGGATAGGAGTTCCTCCGGCGGGGGGTGTCACTGCGCAGCAGCTGGACGTGAGACATGAGGGGTTGTTGTCAGCGACCAAGTGGTGTGGGACTGTAACAGGGGACCTGTTCAGTAATGTGTCTTTAATCCAGCAGTGTGGTGGTTAACCTCTTGTAGTTAATTACTAAACACCACCTGCCTGAATTAGATGGCTTAGAAAGCCTGTCTTTTGAAACAGGAAGTGAGAACTCTTTAGCTGACACCTGAGCTGAACTTGGAGACACACTTGTTTTGAGCTCTGCCAAAAGTTAGCAGAGCTGCTTTCAAGACACAAGGCCCAAATAAGACTTTTAAACCTGGATGCTGATTTTCTGTGCACGCTCCGTGCGGTTCCAGGAGAGCAGAGAAGCTTACTCTACAGCTGATAAACAGATAAGACTTTCATTATTAAGAGACTGCTTATATCTGCCTATTTTCATGCTATGTTTGGGGCTGGGGAGAAATGCTTGACTAAGGAGATGTGAATTGGTTGCATAGTGTTTTCACTAGAATTACTCCCAAGTGAATGGAAGCTTTGTTCCCCCCCCTGTGTTTGGATAATTTTCCTGATAAAAAGGAACAGGCACAATAAAGCCTATTATAATTTCACATTATAAAGCCTCCTAATTGTGTACCTCTGTGAACATCCGTCCACAGGGACCCTGCCGCTGATCATCCACCGTCTGGAAGTATTCCCTGGTCAAGGCCTTAACCAGGAAGGTACACATGCACCACCGCAAGGGGGAGGATAGCTCTGTCCTCAGACATACATTGGGCAAGGGTTGTTTGCTGGACACCGGCTTATAGGTGCCCAAGCACCATTCAGTATTATTGGGGCTAGCTACCCCAGGATTGTACTTATTGTTATTCTTGTGCAGCCAGGTCCCCCTCCGAGTGACGGCACCCCCCCCCCCCCCTGTACTCACCACGGCGGTCGGGATAGGGCGGCCGGTTGCAGGGTGGCGAGCCCCACCAACAGGAGAAGGCTCTCGGCAGGGACTACAAGTCCCAGGAGCCTTAGGACGCACCACCTGACGCCAGAGAACCAATAGGGTGTTAGAATTTTACTAGGAAGGGGAAGAAGTAGTTGCAGCGGAGCACGTTTTGCTCAGTCGGTGCCTGGAAGAGCTAGGGGTAAGATGTGTCTGTGCAGGGGTCAGTGACCCGCTGCACTAGGCCAGTAATCTCCTTAGGCCGCAGATAGGCCCTGAGACACCCTGTAGTTTGTGTTTGCTTCAGGGACAGGCCCTAGCGTAGGGACCCTGCCCCATTATTGGGGTATAGTGATAGTTAGGGACACAGCGGACGCTGCGCTCCCTGAGAGAGACTATATTCAGGGTGGGTTCGCCCCTGACGGATCATCGCGCTGGTGAAGTCGGGACATCGCAGAAGGTATCGCTGAGCGGCGGATCCTTTTCGAAGCTGTCTGCAGGCCCGGGTGCAGGAGCGCCTGGCAGGTACCTTTATAAGTGCACCAACGATATATATATATATATATATATATATATATATATATATATATATATATATATACTGTCACACTAGTGGACCGCGCGGTCACCACACACTTGGAGTTGGTTGTGGGACATTGGACACGGTGTGGGGAACATGGTGGAGGGTTGCGTCTTGCGTGACACGTTGGCTAGTTGTACTCTTAGGCAGAAAGGGTATATACTGCGTTTATATATGTACAGTGATAAGCCTGACATAAGTAAAGAATTATTATTGTTTTATCCTGCAAGTGTATTATTGTGTTGTGTCCTGTAAGGAGCTCCTCCCACTCTGTTGGTGCAGCGCCTCCACCTGGGAGGGATCCCAAGTGTTAGAATTATATCTCCGTGGCGGAGGTTCAGGCACTGCGAGCCAACAGGTTTATACAGCATTAGTAGTTACTGTGTTCAAGGGGAAACAGTGCTACACTTGTATAAGCCTAATGTGGGACCACAGAAAATAGTTATTGTAACCTGTGACGGTGAGGGGTTACCCAGGCCAATAATAATAAAGGTATTATGCCTGGCTGGGTGCCCCTGAGCCACATTATAGAGTTTGAAGTGTCAGCTCTGCAACCCAGTTATGGCATGTGCCCTGTATTGTAATAAAGATGTATGTGTGTGTTTTACTGTTCCAGGAGTGCCAACCAGCGGAGGTTCACAGGGCATGAGTTTCAGGGATGATTATACGGTAAAGTGTTGTCAGGGTGTGTTTGGGTAGGAGGGGGCCAGACTTGCGGGTTACCCCAAAATATGTACCCAGGAATCCTACCAGATCCCTGGAGACATGAAGACACAGACCACCGGACAAAATCCTCCCTAGGAAGCAGTTAGCGGCTCATTGCCAGATCTCCCTGCTTCAGCACAGACCAGAACACTAAGACCGGGCGAGGGAAAACACATTTGAGGGTCCCTCAGTATATGCCCAAACCCCCAGAACTCAGTATAGGGGTTCGGTGTCTCTCCCACCAGCTATGAGGTGGCGAGAGTAAAAATGTTTTTAAGTTCAGCGATGAAGGAATAAAAGCGGCTGTTTGCTAACTTTGGTTAGAAAGCTCCTAGCGCTCTGAAACTTGCTGTGCGCGTAGTTCAGTGAGAAACATGGAAAACACCAATTTGTATACGTTTTTCTATAAAAATTGATGAATGAAAGTCCCCCTCAAATAGTGTATTAAACATGTTAGGCACATTTGGGCTTTCATTCAGACCACCGGGGACCGGACATTACTCATTTATTGTAGCCCCCACGTAGAATGCGTCTAGTGACTCACTAAAGGAGCTAAGGATGTGAACTTCTAAGACATCTCGCTGGCTTTGTGCCACAATGTCTGTAAAAGCCCAGAGTTGAATGGACTCATTGTACCCAAGTTGTTAGTTGGGGAGGGGATCCTCAAGTACCCCCATCTTAGTGTAAAGTCCGGGCAGTTTGGCAAATGGTGGCCAGCCCAGACTTAGTGTCGCAAGGTGTCGCTGGGTCTCATATGCTAAGGAGCAAAGGTGCTAGGTTGGCGCATGCTCTTAGCAGAATGAGAAGCCCCCTCTGCCAGGTTTCCAAAGTATTGGCAACTCCAGGATAGGTGGGAAAACTTATTCCCACTGACAGATTGGCTGCACTGGTTAGAGATAGGGATTTAAACCCTATAAGATTCATGCACGAACCCTCCAAGATTTTGTACGGGTTAAAGATTCCAAGTGCCATTACAGCGGTGGCAGAACAAACGAAGCAGCTCCGTCTGAGTACACAGCAGTTGCAGTTAGCGCTGCTGACTGAGGACACTTCCAAGCAGTTTCGCGAGCAACTCCCGCTCCCTGGAAATTACTCCTAAAGACTTTCTTTTACAACTTTTCGATCTGGAAACAAACTATTTCATTTGCCCCCGTCCCAGTAAGTGTATTTTGAGTGTAATTGTGTAACATTGTGTGTATGACCATTCATGAAATAAATTACAATTTATTTTATCTGCTTGCTTTGCTCAATCATATGATCCCGGGTATAAATGTGTTTAAAGTGCTGGTCTCCCATGACATAATCCTGTTGTGATTGTATTATTGGGGTGTACCATAAATGTAGTCGTGTTCCTATGTGGAGTCATCCTGCTACATGGGATCCTCATAGAGATAGAGCACCCAGTCACCCCAGGCTCAGGCCTTCTGTAAGTCTCACAGGTAGCAAAAATGACCATAATTACCGCTATTTCACTTAGGGATAGAGAAAGGGTGTTACATACTGCTTCAGTCAAGACTACATTTTAGAAAGGCAGATTTTAATAAACTAAGGAATAATTTACAAGGACTAAATTGGGAAGATATTTTTACAAGGAAACATGTAGAAGATATATGGGCAGTCTTTAAAACATTGTTAAATAAATAAGTACATTTATCAGAGTATTCCCTTGGGTAATAAATATAAAAGAAACAAGTCTAAACCAATGTGGCTAAATAAACAAGTAGGGGAGGGAATGGAAAGGAAAAGGCAGGAAGTTTAATTCCTAAAGTCAGAAGGGACTTCATATCAGGAAATTGAAAATGAAAAAAGGATTGCATTAGAAAGTAAGACCCTAAAAATATATTAAAGTACCATAAGAACAAAAGATTACAAAAGAGAATATAGGACCCTTTCAGTGAGAGATGGGCAGGCAAATTAGTGGAGATAAGGAAAAGGTGAAGGTATTAAATAAATTATTTGCCTCTGAAGTTACCAAGGAGGAGTCAAGTGCAAAAATATCTCAACAGGAAGCCACAACCTGTATATTAATGAACAATTGGGTAACTGAGGAAGAAGTGCGTAGGCAGCATGAGGAAATTAAAGTAAATAAAGCACCTGGCCCAGATGGCATGCACCCAAGGGTTGTCAATGACCTAAGTTTAGTAATTGCCAAACCATTATTTTTAATATTCATGAACTCTATTTCCACATGATCAGTACCACAAGATTGTTGTAAAGCAGACGTAGTGTCTATATTTAAAATGGGAGCTAGCTCACAACTGAGGAATTACAGACCTGTACGTCTGACATTAATAGTGGAGAAGCTACTTGAAGGTATAGTACAGGATAATATTTAGGAATACTTAATAGATAACAAAATTATTAGTAATAGTCAGCTTGGATTTAGGAAGGATAGATTCTGCCAAACTAACCTTATTAGCTTCTTTGAGGGGTTAAGTAGGACTTTAGACCAAGTTAATGCAGTTGATGTGGTCTTCTGTGATTTTGCAAGCTTTTGATACAGTGCCACACAGGAGGTTAGTGTACAAAATAAAGGAAATTGGTCTGGGTAAAAATATTTGCACCTGGATTGAAAACTGGTTGAAGGATAGACAACAGAGAGTTGTCATAAATGGAACTTTTTCAGGTTGGGCTAAAGTTGTAAGTGGAGCACCTCAAGGATCGGTACTGGGAGTCCTGCTTTTTAACTTGTTTATTAATGACCTTGAAGTTGGCATAGAGAGCAAAGTCCCCATTTTTGCTGATGATGCTAAATTGTGTAAAGTACAGTAGTACAATTAGAGCAGAATGTGATTTCTCTCCAGAAGGAATTGTGTAAACTGGAAACTTGGGTACTATAGGTAAATGGCAGATGAGGTTTAATACAGATAAACGTAAGGCCTCGTCCATGGTTGTTGCTTGCTCGCTGAGGCGCGCTTCCGCTCAGCACTAAGCCCCTACAGCCGCAGAAGCGTAGGTCTTAGGGAAATTTAACATTTCCCCGCTTGCCGGAGCGCAGGGCCGGTCACGTGAGCGGTTCGCCCAATGAGGGCGAACCAGCTCCGTGACGTCACTTGCCCGCACCCGGCCCGCCCCCAGACGGCGTGCAGGGAAAGCACCCGCAAGGCCAGGGAAAGCACCCGCTTTGCCTGAGCCTCAGCGCGCCTCAGCACGCCAGCGGGAAGCTTGGCCGAGGCCTAAGGTTCCGCGTTTAGGAAACGGAATAAACAAGCTACTTACAAATTAAATTGGGCCAAATTAGGTTAATCCTTGATGGACAAAGATTTAAGAATTCTTGCAGACAGCAGGCTTAGCAATAGGGCCCAAATGTCAGGTAGTAGCTGCAAAGGCAAATAAGATATTGTCTTGCATTAAACGGGGTATGGATGGAAGGGAAGAAAGCATAATTATGCCACTGTATGAAGCATTAGTAAGACCACACTTTGAATATGAGTACAGTTTTGGGGACCACTCTATAAAAAACACATTATGGAACTAGAAAAAGTACAGAGAAGCAACACCAAATTAATAAAGGGGATGGAAAATCTGATTTACGGGGAGAGGCTAGTTAAATTAGATTTGTTTACATTAGAAAAGAGGCATTTAAGAGGGGATAAAGAGGGAAAGTGCAAAGATCTCTCATAGTATAGTTTTATTGAAAAAAGGGTTGGATGACAGTAATGGGGAGATATACACGTACAGAAATACAATGGGTTAAAAGCATGTGATTAGAAACCGTAAATCCTGGGGAAATTGTGGGTCGCCACATCACCATCAGGTCAGGGACATCATGTTAATCAAGAACCGTCCTCTGTGGATCATAGGAGCTGCCAAACGAAGGGATCTTCCAAGGAAAATGTCTGCAGCCTCGGTCATATGGGCCTCTGTGTTCCCCTGCTAAGCATCGTGCAAGCAGTACTGCTCAGCCAGAAAGGCTGAAGGTGCCCTTTAGCCACGAAATGCGTAGGATATTTACATTGCGCTAGTCCTCTTTTTGGGGTATTGTGTCCCCATCAGACTATCCTCTTGTGTGGTATTTGCTGGACTCATACAACATGGATCATCATGGAACATGGCCGACATGATTGGATGTGCGCCTTGTGCTGGGAGTCCTTTCTCGCTGAGCAGTACTGCATGCGTGGTGCTTAGCGGTGGAACACAGAGACCAATTAGACCAAGGCTGCAGACATTATCCTTGGAAAGTCTCTTCATTTGGCAGCTCCTTCTATGATCCACAGAGGACGATTCCTGCTTACCTTGATGTCCCTGATCGGGTGGTGACACGTCAACCCGCAACTTCCCCAGGATTCACGTTTTCTAATCACATGCTTTTTATTTCTGTACGTGCATATCTCACCAATACTGTTATCCAACCATTTTTTCAATAATACTATACTAAGAGAGTTCTTTGCACTTTCCCTCTACATCTGATGCCAAGTCACCTTATTCGAATAGCAGCAGACTCCCATAGATCCCAAAGGGAGGTTATTTGTAATATTTAAAGATTCTGGTTCTCGTTCACATTTTTTCACTTGTTTTTTTCCCTTGAGTGTTAAACCTACACTTTTTATTCACTCATATAATTTTTTTCCTGCACAAACTGCTTCTGTGCTATCACTTGGTATACACTTTTAATATTTTCACAATACACTTTTTTGCGCACTCCAGATTCTTTTTGTTTGCCTAACAGGGGATATGATAATTATATAGAAATATATTCATTGTCAATACAAGGAGCTTTCAAAATAACTATTCATCCCAAGGGCAGTACAAACGACACAGTTCACCCCCTAAGGCTGGAGAAAATTAGATTTCACCAGCAACAAAGGTAAGGGTTTTTTACAGTAAGGGCAGTTAAAATGTTGAATTCATTACCCATGGAGGCTGTGATGGCAGATACAATAGAAATGTTAAAAAAAAAGTTGGACATCTTTTTAGAAAGGAATGGTAAACAGGGATATACTGTACCACATACAGTAAGTAAACGTGGGAAGGATGTTGATCTAGGGAGTAATCTGAAGTGAAGAAAAACTTAATTTTTCCACTTTTGAGACATCATTGGATGATGTTTCACTGTGGTTTTTTGTTTGCTTTCCTGTAGATAAATATGCTGTAAATACAGGTATTGGATAAGTATCTGTCGTCTAAATCTATCATAGGTTTAAGTCGATGGACATACCTGTATGTCTTTTTTCAACCTCATCTACTATGTAACTATGTAAGAGTGGGGGAGCTATCGTGCCTCCTTTAAATGGATCCCATACGCTTTTAAATTTGTTGCGTCATGCAACATATAGGTTAATTTTACCATAAGCATTATGTCCCCGGTTTTGTTTTTCTATCTGTGCCATAGGGGGTTTTTATCTCTCCTTGACCTTGCTATTACACATTTTGTATGGGTTATCAACATATCTGTGCATCTATTTAAGCTCTTGATGGGTTTAAACCAGGGGTGGGGAACCTTTTTTCTGCCAAGGGCCATTTGGATATTTATAACATCGTTCGCGGGCCATACAGGCACAGACAGGCACACAGCCACAAAGATCCCCCCCCCCCCCTACCTCTGGTAGTTGCTGCTGCTGCTGGGGGGATCGTGTAGGGCGGCTGCTGGTCTAAGTGCGGGGGGAACTGCTGGGGAAGTGCGGGGACTGCTGCGGGGGGAAGTGTGGGGACTGCTGGGGCTAGTACAGTGGCTGCTGGGGATCGTGTAGGGCTGCCGGTGCCTCACACAACCTCCCGATCGGGCACGCGGCAGCCATTTTTTTTTTTAAATTAGCGTGACCCCGGTTATAGCAGTTGCCTTAGCAGGGCCAGACCAAATTATTTCGGGGGCCTTATACGGCCCTCGGGCCTGACGTTCCCCACCCCTGGTTTAAACAATAGATGGGACCAAGGGTACAATGGATTGTTGCATTATGTGACATGACTAATACAATCCTTAACTTTGTCCCATAGGGAGCTAAGCATGAGGCACGTCCACTAGATGTGAAGAAAAGTGCCCCTGCCTCCGCACTACCTCAAACAATATGCAGATATTTGTCTCTTTCATAACAGAACATATGGAAGACTTAGAAGTGTTCTCAAGAATGTCCCCTCCAATCCAGTTTCAGACCCAAATCACTCTCCCATCATTGCATAAACTTTGTTTTCTTTACTATTATTCCTATTGAGAGCAAGATATAGAATTAAGAGATTGTTCCTTTGTTGTTTTCAGAGTTATAATAAAGTGTTTCAAAAACAGATAACGATATACTGGTGTTTTGATTACTTCCTAGTGATGTAGAGAAATGTCTAAGCTGTAAATATTGATAAAAGAGTTATTGAGCAGGTTCCGAAAAGACTTGAAGTGTGAGTCCTTGTAAAGCTCCCTACATCTCAGTATTCCCTCCTTTTCCCATAAAGGGAATGAGTCTACTGGAACTCAGGGTTCCCCCTTAACAGGGGCTAGCGGAGAAGGGATTGATGAGAAGCCACCTAAGTTATGGGTTTTACCCAAACTCCTGAGTGGGAGAAAATTGGGTGGGAATCATTTTTGGAACATCTTTTGGAGACTGTGACCCAAAGTAGGGAAGACATGTAATTTACTTGCACTATCCTTTTCTCAATGTCCACCAGGGGCGTATCTATAGCCGGCAAAGCCCGGGGGCCCGTGCTCTTGGGGGCCCGCTCTGGAAATACCGGTCGCGCATGCACACTAGCAGCCAGCAGGTGCCGATCGTGCATGCGCCAAATTTTGCCCAGGGCCCCCCCATATTTAGCTACGCCACTGATGTCCACTCATGACCTCTGTCCATCCTTTAGCAACCAATATATTAGATGGCTTAGTCTAGCTGCTCTGTAGTATCACTATACTGTATGTCTGGTAGAGCTTGACCACCCTCTAGTGATGAATGGTATATTATTGGACATTCTCGATTTTTTTTATTGCCGCACAAAAACCTAGACACACTCCTCTGTAAATCACAAACTGTTTGACATGGAACTGATATGGGAGCACTTACATAAACTACAGGAGTCTCAGGAGAATGTTCATTTTCACCAAAGGTTTATATATTGCTTTGTTATGTAGACTCCCAGATAATTTAGACTTGTCTCTTTTCAGTTTATCTTAAAGTCTTGCTTCAGTTTAGCTTATGAAGCAGCCTATATGTATAAACTAAGGCCGCGTTTATAGTAGGCGAGCGCGCTTGCGACAGAGCGAATGGCGTTGCGCGTGCGATTTGTGCCTATAATGTTTGCGTGGTCGGGGAGGCTGGTTCACCCTCATTGGCTGAACAGCTCACATAACGCGGCCGCAGCGCGAAAGAACAAAATGATTTGTAGCTTGAAAAATCTGCCGCGTGGTCGCTCTGTATCATGCGCACTATGGCCGCCCTCATTGACTTCCACTGATTTGTTTCTGCGGCGCATGCCATTGCGCGCGCCGTCACGGCTACTATAATTGCGGCCCATCGTAAAGTGTGTCAATTTAGCAAAGTCCTCTATTTTTCTATAAAGTTCTGGTAGCAACGTTTCTGGACTTGTGTGCGATAGTAGGACATAATTTGCGAAAAAAAGATACTGGTTAGTCCTTTTTTCCTATCGTTACACCTGTGAATTTCTTGTTTAATCTCACTGATGATGCAAACGCTTCTATCACAAAGGCAAACAGCAGTGGTGCCATTAGGTAACCATGACAAGTCTCATTCTTAATCGGGAACGACTGACATACACCCCAAGCCTTTTACTGTGGCTGTAGGTGATGAATAAAGGGCATTTATGCCCACTATAAAGCAGGGGGGGGGGGGGGCAGATGAAATTTATGGGAACTTGAAACATCAAGGGTGAAGTCATCCTGCCAAAAGACTTCTCAATATCTAATCCTAAAACTATGGTGGGCATCTGGCTATGGTTACTGCTACGAATGTGTTATCGTCCAGATATGATCTACAGCTTGTCTCTCAGGGACAAAGCCAACCTGGATCGAGGTGTATGAGGAAGCCTAACAGCCCATTTAACCTTGTGGCCAATATTTTAACATCATTATTTATTAACGATATTGGTCTATAACTTGTTTAGACAAAGAGTCTCAGATTTGGTGCAGTTTATTTTAAAGTGTGTCAATTTAGCAAAGTACTCTATTTCTCTAAAGACCAACAAGACTCATGCTGGGTACATGCTGCAATATTTCAGTGACATTTCTGCAGAGACTAATGCCCATCGGATTAACACAGCAGGGGTCCCTGGCAGTCCCATTCATGTTGCAGCATGTACCCAGCATGTACCTGGGTCTTGTTGGTGATTGCCCCAGATTTGTTTTAGAATACTCATCGGCACTACAGTATTTTAACATTATTTATTAACTATATTGGTCTATAACTTGGGAAAACTGTAGGGTCTTTACCTTCTGTTGGTATAACCGTTGGTAAGGCCTTCAACCTTTTCTGGGGTGGCTAGTTACTTTTAAAGGGTTTCTTAAATAAAATTAATAGGTTAATAGGCAAACTTTTTATAATAAATATTGGTATAACCATTGAGGCCTGGTGATTTTGAGGTCTTAAGGGACTTAATGGTTTGGGCTATTTCTTCAAAAGTTATGGGTTTCTCCAATAACTTAGTGGAGTCCGCATCTAATGTTGGTAGCGATGCCTTATCTACATATTGCTTTTTTTGGTCTGCACTAGAAGAGTCAACCCATTAAATCTTTGAGATTCTAAAGTTTTTGATAGTATTCTTTAAACGCATTGCTTACTTCTATAGGGCTATGAGTTAAAAGATCCTGAGCTCTGTTTGATTGGGTAGATAATATGGCAATTAACCTTATTTCTAAGCTTACAAGTCAGAAGACAGTCAGCCTTATTGCCCTTATCTTTAAACAATTGGTACGTTCAGCGGAAAGCTCTCAGTTCTCTCAATAAGGCAATTATATATTAAAATTAAGGAAACAAGTGTATAATTTGACCATGACTTCTCATGCTCCATTCCTTCAAAATCGAGGCAATCAGACCCATGCGTACTACTATTACATCTATCGTTCTGTGCACTGTGTGTATCTTTTGGATATGAGATTTGCAGCTCTTCACAAGTATCTTGTGCCGGGTTTTGGATTTTCTTACTAGCAGTGATTGTTGGAAATCTATCCCATTGTCAGGCTCATAACAGCATTAAAGTCCTCACCTATGACAAGCATGAGAAGCATGATCTTAGGGAATGCGTTATGAAAGAATAGTGTCTGTTTTTCATTAGGGGCAAACAACGATACTAAGGTTCCTCTAATTTTTCCCACCAGGATCAGTAATCTGCCATCCTTGTCTGATACCTGATTATCTAACTTGAAATGCGCTTATGGTTTGATCAGGATGACTACGACCCTTTAGGATACATGAAAAGTTCATATTTGAGGCTGGTCCATTTTTTCTTGTTAACGGGAGTTTCTTGAAGCATGATTATGTCTCCCTTCAAAGATTTTAACTCAGAGAGCCATTCTTCTTATGAGAGAATTGAACCTGTTAACATTGACATTTTAAAATTATTAAAAGTTGGTATCTAGGTTTTCAGGTGTTGCCAATCGAGCTTAAAGTGTAAAGGTGACAAGCGAGAGTCTGTTGAAATGGTGTATGCACACAGAGCGCAAAAACACAAAACTAAACTTGTAGGGGAGGAGAAGAGAGCGAACCGGTAAATGGTAACACTCAGGATGTCTGCGACTGAAAGATTTTTTTGTTACACACCGATCTACTGACAATCTCTGGCCAATCACACTTCCATCCATGACTCAGGTAGCCATAAAAAGTTCTTCTTAAAGTGGCTGGTATATCTAGATTTATAATGCAAGTGTGTGAAAAGCTCCTTATAAGAATGTGACAAGAATAGAGTAGTCCCTGCCTTTGTGTTTACCTTGACTTGGTGGGAAAGCGCTTCTCTTTTTGGGGGGGCAATATAGGCAATTCTTTCGAGTTAAGTGATATGAAACAATGCATGCGGTTAATTAATCACAACGGGACAAAGAATTTAGATATGTACAAAAACGTTTATGATAATGAATTGCAGGCCTTGTGCAGCAGTTTTCTTTTGCTTCTACATACAGTATAGTGACAACCCTGGCACAACCATATTGAAAATATTACAGTAAAAACATATGTATTGTAGAGTAAGACCTCACGAGCAAAGCCCTCGTTACGTTTCGCGCCAGAATGTCCTGATTTGATGTCATTTACATCATTCTGTACCCCCATTGTACCGGGCTGCGGAATATGTTGTCGCTTTACAAATAAACAATAATAAAATGTATGTGAGTGAATTTACCAAACTGCTTAATTCTGCTAACATTTTCCAAAGTGTAGAAGGGAAGCACCCACACAGGATCAGGGTTACTGGCAGCATCGAGTTCATTCTACTATTCATTTTACATTGTAAACAGAGGTTGCCCTTTCAATTTTCCACCCAAGTCTATATACTATACCCATACTGTTTAATCAATGCTGAATCTATAACAGGAGAGGCCAACTCCAGTCCTCAAGGGCCACCAACAGGTCACATTTTATGAATATCCCTGCTTTGGTTAGGAAAAAAGAGCTTACATACATGGTCTAGTAAAACATGGTCAAGTAAAACGTTTTCTGAACAGTATGCCTACTTTAGAACACATCAGAGGGGAATCTGCTAAGTAATGGGCAGACCGAAGCATTCAGAGGAACTTCAGACCATTCCATTGCAAAATGCTTTCTTGGCAAATACCAGAGGAGAAACAAAAAACAAAAACAAAACATCTTCAAGGCATGGACACAAAAACAGATATTCATCAGTATCATGTATGGTTGCTGGTAAAATATTTTTAAATAAATACATATATAAAGCCGCAGACAGTCTTCTGACCTGAAATGCTTTTATTATTTCATTTGTTTAGTATTTAGTATAGAAGGCACTTACAATACAGAAAAATCAAAGAGGCACCAAATGTGCAATATGTAAATGACACAAAAAAAAACAGTAATAGGACAGAAGAGCACCCTTTTCTGTTAACAATACAGTACATGAATTATCTACAAACGTCTCATTTTAAAACTTTTTGTATTTTCGTAAAAAGATAAAAATTGTTCTACTTTCAATATTTAAAAAAAAAAAGAAAAAATGAATTAAAACACACAATGGTAGTAGGAATCACGAGTTAGTGGTTCTGTTCTTTTAGCATTAGGCTTTCAGTTCTTGCATTGTAAGAGATCTTGGTACATTTCAGCAAGGTGAGCAGCTTCCCTCTGACCGGAGAGCAGAGCACCATGTGTAGTGGAATAATACTTCCTGTGGGTGGCCTCACCAGAAAACATCACCTGCCTGGGCTGGATAACAGAGACAAGAAGAGACATTTAGGTATGCAGATCAAGAGAGACAGAAGCCATATTTACCAAGAGGTATTAAGTTGTAAAAGGTACAGATGTAGCAAGACTTGATGTCCCCAGAAAAAGTCTGTGGCACTCAAGACAGTGTTTGTGCGCGATCGCGCTGAAGAGGGTCCATGCTTCTAAATGGGACTCCCTGCAGTATTAATCCGCCGGTGTCATGACCGTGGGTGGCAGCGGCACCGGAGACAGTTAGGTTAGCTACATCTGTATCCTTCAGTATCCTCTTCATAAATATGGCCCTTAATCCTTCTCTAACAAAAGAGAGTCAAAGCATTGTAAGTACCTCTGGATTTTTGCAAGCCCACTCACAATTACCATGCTGACGTGCAAATGTATAATAAATATCAGTGGTCTTTGCTTTTCCCTATTCAGAAAATAAAGAAATTAAATTGACCTCAAGTTAACCGTGATGCCTCCTACTTCCTTCAATCCCACTGGAAACCAATAGAGAAAACCGTACTGCGGAGAACAACTTTCTAACTGTGCATGCAATACAGGCATACCCCGCTTTAACATACGCAATGGGACCGGAGCATGTATGTAAAGTGAAAATGTACTTAAAGTGAAGCACTACCTTTTTTCCACTTTACAATGCATGTACTGTACTGTAAACATCATATATGTGCATAACTGATGTAATAACGCATTTGTAACCAAAATAAATACAGTAGGCTTTATTGAAATAAAATCTTTAATGTCAGCTGATTTTTCTTATGTGCTGACAGATACAACATGGATGAATGGAAAATTATTTAAAAAATATGTAGGAAGGATGAAGGAGAGGGCATATCTTCTACTGTACAGTTTTTTTACTGAAAGGGCAGGAAGGTGAGGTGCATTTTTGACTGACTGATATATTTTTGGGACTTATTTTTTGTGACTTTGGTGAAAACAGTACAGTACAATACAGTACAGTACAGTGTTTTACAATGCTGTGCTTCCTTAGGCCGTGCGTATAGTGCCCGCGACCGGCGACATCACCCATCCCCGCTAGCGAAAGTTATATTTCGCTTTGCGGCGGCATCGCAGACTCCCGGACATTTGATTTGTTCAGGGGCTGTCACATGAGGTCAAATATTCCCGGCTTCCAAAGTCCGCTCCATTGCATTGCCGCTCTCGCGCTTACTATAAGCGCACGCGGCGGCAATGTGTTTGTTTTTGGGCGGCATCGCGGGCACTATACGCACGGCCTTACTCAGGTCCTTGATCAGCTTGGCTTACTCGCACGCACTCCCTCAGTCACACAATCTCTCACGCACTCCCTCAGTCACACAATCTCTCACGCACTCCCTCAGTCACACAATCTCTCACGCACTCCCTCAGTCACACAATCTCTCACGCACTCCCTCAGTCACACAATCTCTCACGCACTCCCTCAGTCACACAATCACGCACGCACTCCCTCAGTCACACAATCACGCACGCACTCCCTCAGTCACACAATCACGCACGCACACGCACTTAATCACGCACAGTCACGCACACGCAGACACACCCGCAGACACACCCGCAGACACACACGCAGACACACACGCAGACACACACGCAGACACACACTCAGACAGACACACTCAGACAGACACACACACACACACACACACACACACTCAGACACACACACACACACACACAGACAGACACACACACACTCAGACAGACACACACACACTCAGACAGACACACTCAGACAGACACACACACACACTCAGACAGACAGACACACACACTCAGACAGACAGACAGACACACACTCAGACACACACACACACACACACACACACACTCAGACACACAAGCACAGAATGCAGTAGAAGAGGACCTCCTCCCCCGTAGCCAGTAACTCACATGCAAAGTTCCGTTCTGCTGCAGCAGCAGCAGGCTAGAGCGAGATCTGAGGAGGGAGGAGGGAGGAGGGAGGAGGGAGGAGGGAGGGAGAAAAGCCAGGAGCTGCAGTGAGGGCGGAATCACTGCTATAGAAGCTGATTGATGGCGCGCCCGATCTCCCCCTTCCCCCTGCCATCCGGCCCCGTTCCCCTTTAACTGCACTCCCACTCAGTTAGGGACCACAATGAAGGAGGTTGCTGTATTGGAGGTGCGCACGCACGCCACCCCCTGGTGTCCGTACTCGCGAAGCACGTGTACGTACACAGGGGTATGGTGTAACTAAAAAAAAATGTACGTACTTGCGAGTGTACGTAAAGTGGGTGTATGTAAAACGGGGTATGCCTGTATATTGTATATAAAATGTATACCCTGTTCATTTATGTAACCATGTATTATTTGTCATCATAACTATGTCCAGGACATACTTGAAAACGAGAGGTAACTCTCAATGTATTACTTCCTGATAAAACATTTTTATAAAGAAATAAATAATAAATAAAACTGGACAGTAGTGGCTACTTAATTATACGTAGGTATATTTTCCAGTGTCACAAGAGCAGAAAACAATGGGAAAAAGGGAGTCCCTTTCCTACAGAGTTTACAATCTAAATTGAATAATGGGGGTACAGATAAGTGTCTTGTCGAATAGCACTGCTTGGTAAAAACACACTCAAATATATATATATATTGCCACACACAAACCACAATATCTGTATACAATCCTAAATGTTCTTCAGGTACGTGGGGATTGGTGATTTTTATCCCCAATATTTAATGTTTTTTTTAAATGGACCAGTCCCACTTTGATGACCTTTAATATTCTTATTTTTTCATCACTCAATATCTAGTTCAATTCCAGAGGAAGGGACATTATTTTGATGTCAGGACATCCTGCCGCACTCAGATTCCAATGTTATCAGGAATATCCATCATCAGGTATAAAGATAGTTCAAATCCAATAATACTGGTCTTTGACTACACTGAAATCTGTTTGAGTGCAGTCGGACAACCTTTGGCTTTTGACGATTCCTGCAACAACACTATAATAAATCAACTCGCATCACACGTGCCACCTCCACCATCTTGTTCTATAAAGTGTGTGTGTGTGTGTACACACACACACACACACACACACACACACACACACACACACACACACACACACACACACACACACCTTGTTAGAAACCAATTTGTAGCAAGTTTACTGAACAAGAAACAGTTTGTGTGCACACTGCTATAGATTACATGTGTCACCATATGACCTTGTGACTATTCAGGCTAATAATCATATTGGCCATGACTAGTTTCAGATGAATTGTTGCCATCACATACTGTGCACAGGTGCAAACATCAGAGCTTTTTATAGAACAGTCTAATATATTAATATTTCTAACAGTCTAATATATTACTGTAATACACATGCTAACGAGAGTGAAATGTGTACAGTAAGCAGAAAAACTTAGAAGCAGTACATTTGCATGCTTCATAGTATTGCTGCTGCAAGTCCAGTTTCCAACCCTGGTCTTACCTCCAGGAGATCCCGAGTTCTGGCTCAATGGTTCTCTGTAGTTTCAGGAATGTACAATGGAACCAGCAAATGAATACAGAGAAAGTCATGCTACCTAGTGTGGTTCTTGCCATTGATTGGTCCAGATATTGACGGAAGCCATTTTATCTTACTAATTACGCCAGAAGAATAGGTGTAGATAACCAGAGTTAAGACCAATTCAAAAAGGGATTTTAAATAAAATAGAGGCCGGTGAACTTGTGGAATGAAACAATAAATTAAGGCTTATATAGGACGTACGTCCACCACTAATATGGGGTTTGTCGTCTTGATTATTTTTTCTTCCAAAATGTATCAAGGGGAAAAGGGCCAACAACTGTCTGAAGTGCATTGAGATTCACTGCGAACATCTTTCAGCCTCAAGGCATCAAATTAATTACATTAGACAAGGTACTCACAACAGTTTTGGAGCTCTCTGTATAAGGCAGTGGCTTCACAAGTTTTTCTACATCTGCTCCACTAGAGCCCACTTGTGTATATGAATAGGATCCGAGGAAGTACGGGTTACTGCCCCAGGAGGAACGCAGGATTCGCCGTGGCTTTGGAATGTGAGGATTCCCTACAATATAGAAAAAGAAGGAAAGTTCTTAGCAAACAGGGAAGTAACCAAACAGTACTCTTCTCAAGTATACACAAATTGTGCTACAGATGTGTGTCACAATGTTTAATCATATAATATCTTAAAATTTGAAGTAGCAGTTCCAGAAAAAAATGTTTCGTTTTTTTACAGTGAAGGACCCCCTTGTTCCCAAAATACGGTGAAGTTATATTACACGACTATTGGCAGTACTATCATACACCCAGTATCACAGGCACGCTGCCCAGGTGTCCCATTTAACTCCTCCCTCACAACAACAATGTAGCTAAAACCAGTCGACTTGTCCTCCATAACATTGCAAAGACACGTCCTTCTCTCTGTAACTCTACTGCTAAAACCAACACAAGCCCTCATTCTCTCCTGTTTCGACTATTGCAACCTTCATCCGGCCTCTCACCGCTCCCATTCAATCTATCCTAAACGCTGTTTGAATCAGTCTACGCTCTCCTAAATCTGTCTCAGCAGTTCTCCTGCTGCAATCTTCCTACCAAATCCTGTATTACAATCAAAATACTCACTTTTAAGGCTATACTCTCATCTGCCCATTCTTACAGATCAGCCCCAATTTAGCTTGTGTCACCTTTAAGGCCCATCATAAAACACACCTCTTTAATTGGGTATCTGTGTTGGCCGATACTATACATCTCATATGCATTGACCATGACCCCTTGCAGACGTACTTACAATAACACCTACCTACTGTCGCTAAATTCTCCTTACTTACCACTTAGATTGTAATCTCCTTGGGGCAGGGACTCTTTTTTCCCCAATGTCTACATCTGTATGAAGTGCTTATTCCTATTATGTTGTGTGTTACTGCTGTAAAGCGCTGTGTACATGGATGGCGCTATGATAATTGCATACGTAATATGATATTTCTATATACGTCATCCAAAAACACAAGAAGCACGTGCCAATAGGAAGCAGCAACCAATGACGTGCAGCTTCCTAAAGGACGGCCATTGAAAACCAGGAAGTAATGACAGTAACTTCCCTGTTAAGCATCTCGAGAACCAGGAGTTCCTAGAGCTGAAATTACCACGGTTCAACTATAAGGAACCTCCCTCATTCCCGCCCTGTAATAAAATAAAATAATGATCCCGCCAAGTGAAGAGGTGATATGAGCAAACCCCACTCGCCCATCTCCCTTCTAAAAATATCAGGGTGGTGGTGCTCAGAGGTATAGCGAGAGGACAATGCAGAAGAGTATATCTGGTAACAGCACTCCAATTTGGTTCAATTATGCATTCTACAAAGTTTCCAACACAATCAAACGGAAATACATAACTTTTACTAATATACACTAAAAGTTACCAAAATTAGTTGTGTGGTGATCAACATGATAGAATAATAGTAAAAATGACCCCTCAGTATATAGCCTCGGGGGAAAGGAATCTCTCAAGAGCGTTGAAACCCCAAATAGTCAAGTCTCACTAGTCCGCCCACCATTGTAACAGAGTCTCTTACTTAGTGTAAACCATGTGTCTGCACAGTAAAGTAACAACATATGTAGGGGGTGGGGGGGAAAGGTAGGTGCCCCAAATAAGGTACAGAGCTCAATTACTGCTCGTCAAAGAGTTTTATTGTGGAACAGTGGAGGAAACGTATCATCTGCTGTTCCACAAAACTTTGACATTTCGTTTCTTTGCAACACACCAGTGTAGGCCACGCTACAGGTGTTGAATTCGCCCCCCCCCCCCCCATACTTTTTTCTATTTTGACACAGTAAAGAAGTATTCTCAGAGTCAATATTTTGGTCAGGAGATAATATCCTTGCTAAACACCCACTTCTCCACACAGCCTTTCCAATTAATATGAAGGAATATTAACACATAGAAGAGTATTCTTTATCGAATACTTCGATAATGGTTCGCTCATCCCCTACAAAGATTAACTCGAATTATGCTTGTTGTACTTTAGTGTCCCTCAACTTAAATTAGTTCTTTAAGTGCATGTAAATATTGTATTGCCTTTAGATTTTAAATGTTCCCTCTGTATTAACATTGATGCAACTACTTTATATTTGTATTGTTCTATGATAGATGTTAGAAAAATTGTGAAATCTCTTTTCTCAGATATTTGAATTTAGAGAAAGAACTGGTTCCTAACTTTTGCTCTAGTTCCGATGACTCTGTAGTACAGAGTTCCCTCTTCCGGTCTGATGAGAAAACCAGCACACGCGTCATCAGAAAACACATGGCATGTGAAACGGGGCTTAACCTCTTCTCTCTATTTTCTCATGTTATCCTAAGCAATACATATGCCCAGTTAAGTGTAAGTCTATGATACATTTTATTTATTTATAAAAATGTTTTACCAGGAAGTAATACATTGAGTGTACCTAGTACATAGTGTACCATGTATGTATATATTTATTTATATAGGGTCATCAGTGCACACATTGCTTTACAAAAGAGACAATGAAATACAATAAGTGCCACAGACAAAAAAAACACAATAGGAAAGGAAATACCAGCTGCAGAGAGCTTCCAATCTAAGGCTGCGTTAACGGTAGGCGCACGCACGACGGAGCGCATGGCGTCGCGCTTGCCTGTCGCTCGAGCGATCTCTGCACTGTGATTCGGGGAGGCGTGGCATCACGGGGCTGGTCTGCCCTCATTGGCTGAACCGCTCATGTGATCCATCCGTCGCGCGACAAAAATCAAATTTTTGGTGTCGACCCAAAATTCTGCCGCCCGGTCGCTCTTCATCGCGCGCTCACGATGGCCGGCTCTATACAGCGGCTGCACTTTATTCACGCCGCGCTCCGTCGCTCACACTATGGACTCAGCCTAAAGCTGAGTCCATGGTAACCGCGATGCGATCAAAATGCAGTGCCCCTATGGAGGCTGTCCTTGGAGCGCGCGACGAGAAGCACCAGCGATGCGCGAGGAAACAAATGGACGCGGTGTAAGTGATATGATGGGAGGCTTGCAGAGACAGAGTGTGCTGGAGTAAGTACAGTAGATGGCAGTGCCTGACCATGATCCCGGCAGGTGAGTGTTTAGGTTTGATCCAACGGTGTGGAGAACAGTATGAGGGAGTTCCACTGATAAGCGGCAGTGAAGGTGAAAGCTTTAAGGTTTATCGCCAGAGAGCAGTGGAGATTGAAGAGGTGGAAAGGAGACCCGTTTGAGCAGAGTGCAGGAGACAATAGCAGTATTGTCTATCATACTATTTTCAACAAGGTAAAAAAAAAAAGTTCACTTAGAAAACGGTATGATGCGGTGTGCGCGGTATGATGCGGTGTGCGCGGTATGATGCGGTGTGCGCGGTATGATGTGGTGTGTGAGTACACAGTAATAACTTTAGTTCTATTGTAAATGTAGCCCTCTTTCCTACGCTCTAGAGAGACTACGGGTACTGCACACACCTGTGGGCTCCAGGAGATCTGAGCCTCTGTTAACTGGGAGCCTGGGGTAACACTTATCTTAACGGCAGCGCCTCCACTTACCCAGGATCCCCATCATGTAAGATTCCCCTGGGCAAGAACCATAGCAACACACATATGCTTTGAACTGAATTTACTGGAACGCAATAATAACCTTTGTTACTTAATGATAACGAAACACATATCACACACTTATTATACTATTCTTATACGGTTAGTGGCTCGGCCACTCTCTTAAGGAGTAATGTCACTGCCCCGTCACCGCGTGCCCCCACACCGTGTCCATGTACTGTAATTGTATCTAGGCTCTAGGCCACTCCACTTAGTGTCCCCAAAGAGTGTTCCCTAAGGCGGGATCAGCGCCTGTTGACCGGTGTTGGTGCACTTTGTTAAATACCTTCCGATCACTGCGGTGACCGGTGACAACTTCAAAAAGGATCCGCCGATCCAGCGCAGTTGGTCTGATGTTGCGATGCTCAGCAACCTGGTCCCAGATGACATGCAGCAACCGCGACTCTGCACTCTTTGTCCCTATCTGTATTCAGTAGGGGGGTGATGTTCCTATCACTATTGGGCTTCCCTGCAGCACACAACCTACGGTGACTCAGGGAATCTCTTAGGGCCCTCAGGGAAGATCTAGCCTATGCAGGTGGGTCACGGACCCCCTGCACTCACACTACCTCCTTCCCTGCTCCTCCGGTGCCCCCTGACTAGCGTGGCCTTTCCCCCACGCTTCCCTTTCCTGCCTCCCGCTAATCCAGCCCTCTCATTGGCTCCCTGGCGACAGGTGACCTCGCTAGAGCTCCTGGGAGTTGTAGATACCGGCTGAGCCCCTTTCTTACTGGCCAGCCGTTCGCGCGCTTGCATCGCGCATGCGCGACCTGTGTTCTGACCTTACTCTCCGAATTGCGCAACATGGCGGCCGCCGCGGAACTGTCACCACTACAATTGAAATGTGCTGCAGCCAGGGAAACATATACACATCCCTACATAAATATTCAGCTGATGCGAGCAGAAAACTGATGACTCCTATGTGATCATTCTGAGATTCCGGGCTGACACATTGTATTACACAGGTTCACCAGGTCACTGTGGCCTTGGTAGTGTCAAGAGTCCTGAATATGCTCCAGTCCCTTAACTCAACATGTCTGTGATCAGTAACAGAGGACATCACAGATAGTAGCCTCTTCACGCTGTAAGGGAGGGGGAAGTGAGAAAGTGCTTCGTCTCCCCAGCAGTGACCAGAGATTTGCAGATGCCCACTATGTGCAAAAATATATTACATTGACATAAGATGCCTCTTACATATTGGAGAATTCCTGCTTTGCCAACAGCGAGCTAAGATGAGGGCTATTTTATTCTAGTACCTCTATGCCAGCACAAAGGAATGGTGGTTTAAGTCCCACCAAGTTGGAGGACAGACAAAACCTCCATTTATTTAACGCGCCGCTTGTTCGTGGGAAACCTAGCGCTAAATCATTCACGGATGACCTGAATCTGGGTCAGGGTTTTGTGTCTAGCAGAGCAGCTACCTCGCTGCCATCTATTGTAAAGTCATCTCTTGAGCCAGGCACTAAGGATCTGGCGCCAAGGAGAACTATATTTTCATAAACAAAATGTTCACAGCAGTTTGAGCTGTAATAATAGGTAATGCTCCCTTTGTAATTTCAGGATAGATTGTAGCTGCTGAGTTACACCGACTAAAGCTGCCATTATGTTAGGTACACAGTCAGGATTTTGACAGATTTATAAACAAGAAGCAGCAAACGTTTGCCAGCTTAGATAAGAATGTAGAATTATACATTGCCACATGCTTTACATATACAAATAAATAAAAAAAGGGGGTGGGGAGGGGAAATATAGTATTGCTGCTTTAAAGTAAATATTAATGAGATGATAAAAAATAACTTTAATGGTCTCCCTCTTTGTAAGCTGGTTTAGAACTACATCTAAGCAACATATTCTCTGGCAGGAAAACAAGGCAGCACTCCAGAGGACTAACATTGGATTTATTTAAAGTGAAATCAGATCAAGGAGAATACATTGCTTTATGGATTGCACCGTTCGGCACATGGCTTGCACCTGAGGCCGTCCCAAACAAGGGCCCATGCAACCCTTTTTTCTATACCTATTATAACTAACCATGCCCATTGTAATCTTAGAATTTCCACATGACCTTGGTTGTGTAAAACGTTGACACTAACAGAACCACATACTGAATAGGGGACCACAGTTAAACCGGTCACATAATGAACACTGAACAATCACAGTGTACAGAACATTTGCGTCATCAAATTGGGTCAAATGTGGGTCGAGATGGCTCTTTGCACCACACCGGGATCTGTACCCACGTCATAAGCCTCTGCAGTTTGTTATTGCAAACATTTAATCTTGTTTTTGAAGTCTTTCAGCCAACACAGCTATAAATGTGTGAGCATCAACCGAGCACCAGGTTTAGCCACTTTGTTCCTCGCCTCCATCACATACACTTCAAGGCTTTCAGCATAAGTACAGTAAGCACAGCTCTCAGAAGGGGAGCGAACGGCAAGGAAAATCATTATTTGATCAGCTCTGGTCCCATCGCGTATGAAAGACAGACATTAAGAAGCTCGGAGTCACATTATTTGTAGGTTTCCACGAGACTTTTTGATCGCTTTGAATGAAGCTGGTTGGTCTTAACCATTTGAGTATTGTACTGTATGTCTATTTATATAGCGCCATTAATGTACATAGCGCTTCACAGTAGTAATACACATGGTAATCAAATAAATAACAGATAATATAAATAACAGATCATGGGAATAAGTGCTTCAGACATAAAACTAACATTAAGGAAGAGGAGTCCCTGCCCCGAGGAGCTTACAGTCTAATTGTTAGGTAGGGAGAACGTACAGAGACAGTAGGAGGGAGTTCTGGTAAGTGCGTCTGCAGGAGGCCAAGCTTTATGTATCATGTGTTCAGAATATCCACAGTGCTATTCATATCTTCTTTAAGCAAGTGTGTGTCTTAAGTTGGGTTTTAAAGGTGGATAGGGAGGGTGCTAGTGGGGTACTGAGGGGAAGGGCATTCCAGAGGTGTGGGGCAGTCAGTGAAAAAGGTTTAATGCGGGAGAGGGCTTTAGATACAAAGGGGGTAGAAAGAAGACATCCTTGAGAAGAACGCAAGAGCCTGGATGGTACATAACGAGTACCCGAGACATTGCCACATCACGCTCGTTTTGCTAGGGAAGATCGCGTCGTGCTCCTATTGACAGGACACGATCCACGCTGATAAGGGACGAACAGAAAATGTGTAAAACTTGCTTTTTTCTGCCTTTGTTCATTTATGTTAAGTGTTGTACTTCATCAGGAGTGGCCAACTTAAGTCCTCAAGCACCACCAACAGGCAAGCTATTAGGGATAGCCTTAAATCCTGACCTATTGGTAGCCCTAGAGCAGCGGTGCGCAAACTCCCGGAGTCCCCCCTCCTTGCTCCCTCCTCGGTCGCTCCCCCCTTGCGTCTAGTGATGTGTTAAATGACGCTGCGGGGTCATGCAACGTCATTTGCCGCACGTGGTGTCATTTGACGCCGAGTTGCCATGGCGACGCATCACACAGCCGGCTGAAACAAGGTAAGTGGAGTGTTGCAGGGGCTTCACGCGATCCCCTGGCATTAAATGCCTGGGGGAAGAGTGCGGGACCTCTGCAACCGCCCGCGCCCCCCAGAAGAATTTCTTGTCCCCACTGGAAGGTGCACACCCAGGTTTGAGCCCCACTGCCCTCACGTTTGCCACTCCTGTTAAGGAATAGAAAAACTACCTGTTTAAGGCGTATTTATACGCATCAAAAAGTGACCTGCAATCATTGTATCTAGAGGACAAAAAGGGTATGAAAGGTTGGTACCAAAATGTCCACCCCAACCGACTTCAGGAAGCTTCCGGAAATAAAAAACATTGAGACAATATTTTCTATATTTGTACATATTGTGCACCCATTTGGAAGGGGTACTTCATACTAAAATCCCACCCATTGGATACTATAGGCATTCTTGTATATTGCTAACGGGACATACAAACATACATACCTACCAACTGTGGCTGAAATGGAATCATTTAGCAAAATGCTCAGTAGCAACTTATTTAGAGGTTATGGGTCAAAATACAAGTCATGTGGTGTGCACAGATTCTGTAGGACTTGAATTGCCATTATTATGCTCTCTAGGAGTGATCAGCAACAATAATATAGCTCATTGGTTATAAAAATAAATAAACCCAAGTGACCCAGGAGGAACCAACCTGTAAATTTTCTTAACAGCTCAGTGCAGGTTTCTGCAACAGTCTCATCATCGTACTTCTCCATAATCAGAGCCTCCTCCCCACAAATCCAACCACTCAGCACATAGCCATATCTCTCAGGGGGGTACAGGACATCAAAGCTGCAGATCTTCTTGTACCACAGCTCCTCTGGATATGTGAGGCTCTGACTCTCCGCTTCATCTTCCCATACAAACTGAATACTGTTGCACTCGGGACTCCAGAAAGGCTCTTCAAACTCTAGGAAGATCTTGTCTGTAGTGCTGATGCCTAGTTTTTCAATGGCTATGACCTTGTCTTCAGGGAGGTTGGGATGAAATAAGCTCTCGTGGCACTTTTTCAGGACTCCTAGGGAGACTGTTACAATGACGTGGTCAGCAGGGATGAACTCGCAGTCTTCGCACTCCAAAAAGACCGGGTAACCTTTGTCCTCCAACTGGTCATCGTTATGGTCAGCCACCCGTTCTATCTGCTTCCGTATGGACCTGTTCCAGTGGATGCACTTCACAGGCTTGCGCAGCTGGATGAAAGATTGCGGGATGGAGCAGGAAAGGATTTCCACAATCTTAATGAAGCCGCAAGGAATTACGTGATGGGCGCCAGGAATCTCCGTCCATTCACCAAACTCACTGAGCGACACCTCGTCCATACTATGTGAGCTACTCTCGCAGCTTTCAACCTAGCAAAGACAAAATAATCCCAATAAAATGCATGTTATGCAGAACAAGCACTATTCACACCGAAACTGGAAAAATTATAAATATATGGGTGCGAGTATGTGCAGGGAGGTGTGTGTATATGTGGGAAGGTGTGTGTGTGTATGTGCGGGGAGGTGTGTGTGTACGTGAGGGGAGGTGTGTGTGTATATGTGAGTATGTGCGGGAAGGTGTGTGTGTGTGTATGTGCGGAGGTGTGTGTGTGTGTATGTGAGTATGTGCGGGGAGGTGTGTGCGGGAGTATGTGCGTGAGTATATGCGGGGAGGTGTGTGTATGTGTGTGTATATGTGAGTATGTGCGGGAAGATGTGTGTGTGTGTGTGTGTGTGTATGTGCGGGTGTGTGTGGGGAGAGGGGGAGGTGGGCATGTTTATGTATATCTTTCAGTGCCACAACTGTGAGATAAAGTATGAGACCAATGGTGTTTGGAGACAATAACGTGCAAATAAAATTGAAAAACAATTAAAATAAAATTAATAGAAACAAAGTAAAATAACTATATATACGAAAAATATATGTAAATATACAATACAAATGACTGACACACACACACACACACACACACACACACACACACGTAGGACAGTGTTTTTGGGATTGGACTGTGTGCGGGGAGGGGAGAGGGAGGGGAGAGGTGGGCATGTTTATGTATATCTTTCAGTGCCACAGGGGCATGCTGTGAGAAAATATGAAAGAAAAAATTATATCTATATCACATACATACATATACACACACACAAACACATGTATGTTATCATAAACATATCATACATACACATATATTATATTGCTGTATAATGCACAAAATAACTTATTAAATCCTGGTCAATAACAGCCAGCAGCTATCACCATTCACTAAATAACCTTCCATTTGTGCGGTGTCTCAAAAATTGCAAATGCCATTTTATGCACAAAACTGCAGCCAACAGAAGCACTGCCAGCCTGATCACATAGCATCAATGGGGTGACGTACCACTGCAGAGAATGGTTTGTGTGCATTGCAAGTACCCTCCAAGTGAAGTACAGCAAACACAAAACGCATCTGTAAAACAGAACGTCGGTGGGCAAGAGATGCCTGTAAAGAACACCGCAGCATTCCCAGCTTACCTTTAAGTATTGCTGGATCATGGCCAGTTTCAGCCCCTTTGTGGTCTCGGAATCATCAGGATCCTCTTTGATGCGTTTCCGTACCACGTCCCGTGTAAACACGCCCACGCTGTTCTGGCTCTCTGCGTTGACAGGTTTTCCGTTCTGGAAGAACTCCTGAGTCAGGTTATAGACCTGGGGCAACGATTAAAAAAAAAAAAAAAAAAAGTAAAATTGTGTGAGTTTTTATTAAAGGTCAAACACAACGTTCTAAAAAGGAACTTCGTGGGGGTTTTATACATCAGACCGCAATAGTGCCAAGGATCGGGCGGTCCGGTGCGATGGTGCCCCCATCAAACACTAATCACATTAATGAATAGCACCCCATATGATTCGCTATCTCCTTGTTAAACAGATTAAGGCCAATATAGGGTTGGCTAATGACAGTGGCGCAGGGGAGTGCCTGCATCGCAGAGCTTACAATCTAATTTTGGTGTGAGGCACAGGGAGAAAGTGACTGGCACATGGTCACAAGGAGTCGACAGCGGTATTTGAACCTGGCTACCCTGCTTCAAAGTCGTAGTCAGGGCCTCGCTGAGCCACTTCTTCTTTGCCCTTATATGAATTCCCAGACACTGCGTATTGCGTATTTTAGGGTAACTTGGGATAAATATTGGATTTTTAGACTATTTATATATTTCTTCTATGAGGAATGTATGTAGGGTGTATAAAAAGCTGTGTGTACACAATCAAACCACAGCTCTGATCTAGTAAACAGGAGCGTTACAAAACACGCCAATTGGGCCAACAGAAAAGTACTAATTATAGCCTTATTAAAAGAGCAATTTAGACAACTGGAATACAGAAGACTGGTAAATCAATGCACGGTATATACTGGTTACCCTCCAGCACCTTATTTAAGTTTACTGCAAAATGTATTCCCTGAATGTGAATGTACACCGGGTAACTTATAGTGCATGCGTACACCAACTGGTAATCTTATCTGCATGCAGTACTGTGTGAGGTGTCACCAACCACGTGGATTATAGTAAGAAAGATTAGGGCCTTCATTTGAACTCCATTTTCCATGAAATGTACAATTTGATACAGACTTAAAGCATAGAACGAGAGAACAATGACCATTAAGATTCAAGGGGAAATAAAATGTATTGCGAGAAGTTAAAAATCACCTTTTATCCTGTTGCAGTAAGCTGGTAGGATTTGCATCTGGATCTGAACAAACCAGACGTTTATATTTAAAATCCAATTAAAAAAGCTACATAACATCTGATGCAGCACTTGCAGTGCGAATTAGAAAGGGTAATTTGGCAGAAAACATTTCAAAATTAGGCATTTACAACCAGCAATTTAGCATCTTGATACCATGCAGGTTTGTGTCTTTTTCGGTTGAAGTAATAGCTCAGTGGTAAAAACACAGGCGTTGAAGTGAGCAGAACCCTCACATCCCCCTTTTCCTCAGAAAGCAAAAATGTATTGGATTTGTATTAAATATCAGCCGCCTGATTTATGTCAATTGTTTGTTTTTTGTTATAGAACTGACACTTCTGGGAATGTAGACAGTACCCCTGCAGTCTACCAACATCCTCCCAAAGCATCTCATCTCCAAGCTGTTCACTGCAAACGTTGGATGATGTGAATGGCTTTTTTCCATGTAAACATGGCAAGGTTTGTAGCTATGGAAAAGAAGCCATGGAATGTAAAAACACTGTTACTGGCAATGGATATAACATTGATAAAAGGATATGATGTCCTTCTAAAAATGTAATTTATGTACTTGAATCGGATTGTGGTTAACAGCTCGCAGGCTGCAGAATAAAGAACTTGCAGACGAGGTTTATGTAACATCAGCAATCAGCAGAAAACTAGGACATATTCCCTGTACAGACATTTCTCGGAGTGTTGGCACAAACAAGAAGTTGGACACTAAGCATATCTACGTGAGGGAAGAGGAGACGAAAAACCTTCATTCAAGCTATTGAAAAGTTGGTCATAATGGATTTCTATTTAAAAAAAAAACGCAACGATCACACAGTATGAATAATCAAATGAATAATCAAATAGGATCAAAATCCATTTTTTATGCCCATTTGTATCACATCTCTGGGTTCCTTAGGTCAGGGGCGCTCAAAGTTTTTTTGCTGTGCCCCCCGTGTGCCGGCTACAGAGCTCGTGGCCCCCTCCCCAGCAAGCTGGCATCACGTGACATGACCCCTCAGCGTCATTTGACAGGTGCTCCCATGGCGCATCATGTCACATAACCCCGCCGCGTTGTCAGAAGCCGGCTGAATTGACGTTGCAGAGTAGACGTTGCAGAGACCCCAGCATTTAATTTAAATGCCTCGGGGAAGAGCGTGGGGCCTCTGCAACCTCCACGGCCCCCCAGAAAAATCCCATGCACCCCTGGGGGGCTCCGTTACAGCGCAGTCCTCACGGTCCTGTGTGCCGTGTGTGTATGCAGTGTGCCGTGTATTTTATTTATTTTTTTAATTCGGGGTCCATGCTCAAACTGTGTTATAAGCGGATTGCACTATAACAGGGTTGAGCTGTATATACAAATATATTCGGGGACAGTACAAGGAGCTTTCAAAATAACTATCAAGGACAAAGGAGATTTCACCAGCAACACAGGAAAGGGTTCTTTACACTAAGGGCAGTTACGATCTGGAATGTATTACTCATGGAGACTGCGATAGCAGATACAATAGATTTATTCAAAAAAGGGTTGGACATCTTTTTTAGAAAGGAAAGATATACCAAATAAGTCAACATGGGAAGAATATTGATCCTGGGAGTAATCCGATTGCCAATATTTGGAGCCAGGAAGGAATTTTTCCCCTTATGAGATATAACATCCAATGATGTCACTGGGTTTTTTTGTTAGCCTTCCCCTGGAGCAATATACTGCAAGTACAAATATAACATAAAGTATCTGTCATCTAAATTTAGCATAGGTTGAACTTGGACATATGTCTTTTTTTCAACCTCATCTACTATGTAACTTATTGGGCTTTTAGGGTTATTTGGGAGAAATATTGGATTTTCAGACTATTTATATTTTTTTATTGTGAATTTATGCAGAATATTTAATTTTCGTGAATGTGCTCTATGATATTGATGTCAATTATTGACAAGCACTTCACACTTCTTCCAATTACTTTTTCTATTAATATACAGGCATACCCCGGTTTAAGTACACTCACTTTAAGTACACTCGCGAGAAAGTACATCTCGCTCAATAGGCAAACGGCAGCTCACGCATGCGCCTGTCTGCACGTCCTGAACAGCAATACCGGCTCCCTACCTGTACCAAAGGTGTGCGCAAGCGGGGAGACTATAGAGCCTGTTACAAATGCCTTATTTACATCAGTTATGCACGTACAGTATATGACGATTGCAGTACAGTACATGCATGCATCGATAAGTGGGAAAAATGTCGTGCTTCACTTTAAGTACATTTTCGCTTTACATACATGCTCCGGTCCCAGAGCGTACGTTAATGCGGGGTATGCCTGTACATTAGCGCACTACACAGGCTGTAGTGTATTTTGACCAATTTTTTTCATTACGTCACCCCTCAAATATTTATTTAATGGGTTTCTCTTCAAGGGTTAAAAACACAGAGCTGGGGTATAAAAAGGATTGTGTATACAATCAAACCACACCACCTCTGCTGGAAATACAAAAAGCATTGCGAGTTGTAAGGAGTTGCATTACGAGTCACCCCAGCCATGATGCTAAAAGATTTAAGGGAAATAAAGAAAAAAAACTCGCAAAACGATTGTAGCCGGATGCAATTTATTTAAACTTCATTGGATAAGCTCATTGAAGGGGAGGATACTTCAGTGCGCAGTTCATATACAGAGCCGTGTGCATGACAGGTAAGGGCACAGTTCGACAATTACGTCCTCTGTTAAAAGTCGATAACAATCTTGTTAAATTACGATGGTTAAAATGAAGCAAAAAAGTGCTCATTTGCATATTATTACCCAGAATCCCTGGCTGCAGTGAAAGCATTGTATGCGGAGAGATAATGGGGAAAGGCAGGGTTGCAGACATGCGAATGTGCTCACGTGGTATTTTTAATTTGCTGTACATTGCTCAGTGGAGGAGAGTTTTTGTCCCTCGCCATAACTTATTGTGCCTGCTTTTTAAAGATAACGATTTAGGGCCTCATGCAGAGAGCATCGTTATTTCAAAACTCGCCATTTTTTGTTCAATTTCCCTCAGAAAACGGCATAAAATGGCGAGTTGCGAAAAACGCGCCATTTTTTTATTTCTATGTTTAAAACTCGCCTCGCGGCTGGCGAGAACCTCAATCGCGCCATTTTTAAAACTCTCCGAATGCAGAGAAGTGCGAACGGCAAGTAGCGGCTGTGCGCGCCAAAAAAAGGCGCGATTCTCGCATTTTTGCCGCGCCACGAAAATATGGCAAGATGGCGCTCGCCGCCTATAGTAAAGGGGAAAAAAAAGGCGCGAATTTGTTTTTACACGTTTCTGAAGCGCGCATCTCGCCAATTTAAACTCGCCACACGCATCCATGTTAAACATAGCAGAATTCGCACTTTTCTGCATATGGAGAATAAAACTCTCCAAAAAAGCTACTTTTTATGAAATTCGCCATTTTTAAAATTCTATGCTCTCTGCATGAGGCCCCTTAGGGCCTCATGCAGAGAGCATAGAATTTTAAAAATGGCGAATTTCATAAAAAGTAGCTTTTTTGGAGAGTTTTATTCTCCATATGCAGAAAAGTGCGAATTCTGCTATGTTTAACATGGATGCGTGTGGCGAGTTTAAATTGGCGAGATGCGCGCTTCAGAAACGTGTAAAAACAAATTCGCGCCTTTTTTTTCCCCTTTACTATAGGCGGCGAGCGCCATCTTGCCATATTTTCGTGGCGCGGCAAAAATGCGAGAATCGCGCCTTTTTTTGGCGCGAACAGCCGCTACTTGCCGTTCGCACCTCTCTGCATTCGGAGAGTTTTAAAAATGGCGCGATTGAGGTTCTCGCCAGCCGCGAGGCGAGTTTTAAACATAGAAATAAAAAAATGGCGCGTTTTTCGCAACTCGCCATTTTATGCTGTTTTCTGAGGGAAATTGAACAAAAAATGGCGAGTTTTGAAATAACGATGCTCTCTGCATGAGGCCCTTAGTCTGTAGTCTAAATTTAGCATAGGCTGAACTTGACGTAAGTACAGCATGTCTTTTTTCAACCTCATCCACTGTGTAACTATGTAACGATAGACGATTTACCAGTCCGCAACACTGCAAGTGAATGAACTGCTTCTTGTGCAGTAAATGGTCAAATATTTCAAACACAAAGTCACAATGGTTTATTGAAGTCTTGTCTTTAAGAAGACTTCTACTTGAGGAGCACGTCAAAGTTATTATGACAGAAATGCCTCCATCTGTGGGTCTGTATGGAAAGTGACCTATTTTATTAGCCATTGAATTATACAGCACATCTACAAAGCAAAAAAACAAAAAACAAAATCTACATTCTTTCCAAGATGTCAAAAAGGTTAAAGCAAAGCAAAGCAACTACTTATACGGCAGCGGACTCCGAAAAATATCTTGATTACATTTATTCGCTGCTGGTCGCAGTGAAGAAATTGATTTTGCATAGAACGTTAATTAGACTAGAAATGCAGACATTAGGCTAGGAAGGTATAAAAATACACACACTTTTTTTTTTTTACACACATATTTTTAAGAAAGGGTGTGTCAAATATCTCGCTTACACAAAGGATCCAAAACATTACCCACAGGTTTAATCAATCTTGCAGGTGCTCGGAGTAATGTTGGGAGGATTGATATATTGCTGAATTTATTCTGCATGCTATGTGGTTAGGGTATTCAATGAGTACAGGCAGTCCTCGTTTTACAATGTTTCGTTTTACAACAAATGGCTTATCCAACGCTATGCAATGCATACCTATGTTCAGTTTTACAACGCCAAAACGGCTTATACAACGCTTTGGAACGTTGTTTATGTCTATATCACACACACACACTATAATAGATATATATATATATATATATATATATATATATATATATATATAATACAGTATATAATTTATGTGTATGCTGCATATATTATTGCCTGCGTGAAATATTTGGTGTATTTTAGTGTTAAAAATGCCTTCGGGAACGGAACCTTTCATTTAAACAGTGTTCCTATGGGAAAACGTGTTTTGCTTTACAACGTTTCGCTATCCAACACCATTTTGAGTAACGCATTGTGTCGGATAACCGAGGACTGTCTGTATATCGCATAAGCATGTAAATGGCACTGCTGATTTTCCTGGGGAATGTTATAGTGACAAACCACGTTCATCGTTACCTCGTCTTTTTTATGCTTCTCAGATATGCATAGAGAAATCAAAGTTCATCGGTATGCAGATTATACCCAGATCCATACAATTCTGACAAATGAGCTATAAATAACACCTGATTTATAGCTTGGTAATCAAGTTGCATGACACAATGTGGCAGGCAGAGTGCACATGAATTCATTTCCATCAGCACTTTAATGAAGGGCACAGGTCAATGTATTATGCAAACATTTCCTAACGCTCCGAGCCCACATATGATGGATAATAGGACGTGCTTATCACCCTAGAAGGCGGTTTGCTTGTTTTTAAGGGAAGTTCAGCATGGATTGCAGAAGTCACAGCTCCTACAGAACTTAAGGGAAGATTCATCAAGCTCAGGTGCGGGGTATCGCATCCCAATTCGGCCTTAACTGCACATCAAGCCAATAGCAGTTAACACCAGACCGGGTGCGATGCCGAGCATCAGAGCTCCATGATTCCCGGCTTAGGCAGCTTCCCTAATGATCTATTTCAGTTGGCTAAGTACAAGCAACGAATAAAAAAAAATATAGAACAAGAGCGCCACATCTTTAATTTGTGCTAAACTGAAGCTTTGCATAATCACGCACACCTATCTGATCAATAGGTGAACAAGGAATTGGTGTTGCAATATGTCCATCTTCCATGTTGCAGGTGGGGGGCCGTTTATTATGGGCATTATCTTTTTACGGTCTCAGTACTTGCTAGAATTCTTTAAGAACAAAGCACGGTCAGGAGAAATTAAGGGTAGAATGATTATGTTTTCCAATGTTACAGTTGTGTCACATGCTATCAGAGCTCTAGTGAGCATGAGAAGTGACATTAATATTTATTGGAAACTTACTGACTTGATTAATATCAGAGATCTGACTCGAAAAGACTGTTCATGGTCCCAAGGTTCAACAAAGTATCTGGCCGCTCCTCCTTCTCTTACCGTGCACCCCAAAACTGGAACAATCTACCGGAGACTCACAGCCGCCACCAGTTAAAGTTATTTTAAAACTAAAGATGCCTCAAATTTTAATCTGGTCTGGAACTGTTACATACGTCTATAATATATATTATCCCTAACTGTGCATGCAATGTCTTGTATACAATGTATAACCCTGCTCACTTAATGTAACTATGTGTTTGTAACCATATATTATTTGTCATCATAACTCTGTGCCCAGGACATACTGTACTTGAAAATGAGAGGTAACTCAATGTATTACTTCCTAGTAAAACATTTTATAAATAAATATTAGCTATATGTTTTTTTAGAACAGATCATGTTCTTCTCTTATGAATATCAGTTAACTCAATTTGTAACAATTTTAACATCTGTTCTTCATTCATGTCCAAAGGGACACCGAGTACTCAATTTATAGCCTAGTAATATCCAAGTAAGTCATGATTTTTTAAAGCCAGTATGAGTTATAAAGCTGCCCAAGAATAAAATACCCACCTCGTTATATACATCACTGAATTCTTCAACCAAATCTTTCGGGATCCTCTGGCCACTGTTGGTGAGGTAGTGAGCCACTCCATTCTTGGAGTAAAGGCTGATGCGACCAACACTTCTCTCCCCATCTGTAGTTTCTTCAAGCAAGCCATTGTCTTCTGCTAGATGGTAGATCGGGTTGCCATTTGAACCATGGATCCAAGTAGCTCCCAGTTCAAACGTAGCGTGTTCTAAAGGAATAAAATAGGGGGAAAGAACCTTGTGGATTATGCAATGGAACAACTATTGGGAAGAAACAAAAAATGTGTAATTATTGTCCCTATGCTCCGACAAAAACTCAGTCATATTGTGTTACATGGAACACGTTTTCACCAACAGCCGCAATGCTCAAAAACGCCAACAAAAAATGTGTTCTGTGTTATACCAGTTTTATTTATTTTTTTAATATAAATCCAGAGCCTTAAATGTATTTTTTGAATTTTATATTGCCTACAATTAAAGAAAAACATATTATTTATTAACAGGTCTAGCGATGATGCTAGCATGAGATTTAACATTGCGGTAACGAGTGAGTCATTGAAAACAATGATAATGCTTACGGCGACGCGTTAATGGCTGCATTTTCCACGTTAATGGTTGCAATAACGTCTGCAAGAAGCATTATAACGGTGTGCCTTGCAATATGCAGGTTTGTACTTCCATCTCGATTTACTGCACAATTTCCATACAGAAGTACATCCCGCTCTTCACTTAAGAGAGAACCGTGTATAGGAACACGACCCTAAACATACTGTAACAGCAGGCTAATTTCCAGCTGGAGGTCAGCCAGATCTTCCCCATAAGTTGCTTTTACAAGCATGCCTTGGGACACTTTATCTAAAAACGTTGCAGTTTCGCACTGCTTGGGAGATCTATGCGGCTTTCTGTTTTGGCTACAGAAATGGCTTTAAACAATTGTGAAAGTATTTTTTTTTTTTAAATGACAAGGTTAACCCCTCTGCTGCCAGAGGCCTACAATGCACAGGATTCCCCAGTCCCCCTAAAAAAGGATATGGATATATAAAATAAAAAGATTACTTGTGAGCACATTTACATGTCTAGAAACAGCCATTTATCATCTTGTGGCAAAAAGAAAGAAAGAAAGTATGAGTTGTAGGAAATATCTAGTGAGTATTATACACAAAATAAAAAAAAGGGGGAAGAGAAGCAGCAGAAGAAATAACGGAGATTGCGAAGAGTTCAGCGAGTTAACAGTAACCACCAATGTCATGGAACAGGAATACCCCTGTCTGCACTTCTGTCTGATCCCCCCCCCCCCCCCCCTTGTCCTTGCAGCCCTGCTTGTCAGCCTGCTTAGTGGCAGCTGTACGTGTTTGGTTCTGCACACAAACACAGTGCCAGTTCCCCTCTTCCCAGCAGTATGCTGCATTAAGATGCAACATTTCTGTTACATGTTGCAGCTTCCCCAGACACTCCTGTGAGTTGTCATGGCAGCCCCAGCTTTCCTCTCAAATGGGCTGGTCTGCTTCTCCCCCTCTGTTCTGCCCACAGATGGTTTGCTCCCAGACCATTTTATTACCCAGTATGCATCACCACCTTCTTTCCACCATTTCCCCTGGACTTGTGAGTACCCTGCTGTAATCCCTGTAATGGTGATGAAGAAGTATCTTTTCACCTCCCTTGAATACTGAGCACACACAGAGACACCTACACCTCTACACAAGAGACTGTACCTTATCCTGTTTTCCCTCAATAAAACTAAGAAAAGAAACAGATCTTGTCGTGCTTAGGAAAGAGGGCGAGTTGGCACTATCTGAGCCAAGTCATCCCCACGTGACCCTCTGGCTTCCAGAATAACCAAGAAATGACCACTCACTCACCACGTCTATTACTCTGCACTCTGCCTCCGATTCGGTCAGACGCCTCGAGGATCGTAACATCCGTGAAACCTTTTTCGAGGAGGGTTTTTGCAGCGGATAGGCCTGCGAGCCCTGCACCAATAATCACTATTCGAGGGTGTCGGTTTCTCCGTAGGCCACTACAAAGAGGATCATCAGTGCTGTCTGAAGATATTTCACAACTTTGCATGCCGTCCACACTCTCCTTTTAGGTGACCTGGCAAGAAGAAAATATATATATATATTATTAAAGCAGCAACCCCCTCAGAAGCCTATATGAGATTGACTGCTATAAATGTTGCTATCGTCCCCTGCTCCTCCCCCCTCTCTCTCTCTTTTCTTGGTGTTAAAGCAGCAGCCAAAGCGGATATTTTAACATCCCCCCTTCAATATGTGCATCAATACATTCCACACAATAAGCAATTAGCTAAGTTGCCAAATCGATCCGTTTTTTTCTGTGACCGATCGGCAGATTCTGCTGGGGGGGGTTCACTAAATGGCTGTCAGTGCAGCAGAAGAGGACCAAAGATGCAAAGTTCTGTGGGGAAGATCATGTGACCAGGCAGTCACTAGATACGATTGGTGCACTGCTAGAAAGGGGGCAGGGCTCAAAAAGGGGTGTGGCAGAGCCTGTTTCAGAAGAGGAAGGGGATGTGACTTTGTTAATGGTTGCTATAGAAAACAAAACAAAAAAATCTTGTTACATTATAATATACACACACACACACACACACACACACACACACACACACACACACACACACACACACACACACACACACACACACACACACACACACACACACACACTGCATGGTCTACAGCTTTAAAAATTAGGATTTTCCTCATCTCTTATCGTAACCTTGAGCTGCACTGGACTCTGCAGAGAACGTCATTTTAACCTCGCAGACAAGTCATATTTCAGATGCTCACATCCCCTGGCCGAAGCATCAGACTTTAAAAACAAACAAAAAAAACCCCAAAAAAACAGCCTTGGAAAAGGGCAAGAGGAGATCTGTTGAAGCTGAAGTAAAACTACATTCTGTATCAGAAACCAAAGTCATCACCCAGGGGTGGCCAACGCCAGCCCTCAAGGGTCACCAACAGGTCAGGATTTCAGGACATCCCTGCTTCAGCACAGGTGGCTCAGTCAAAAACTGAACCACTGATTGAGCCACCTGTGCTGAAGCAGGTTTATCCTGAAAATCTGTCTTGTTGGTGGCCCTTGAGGACTGGAGTTGGCCACCCCTGAACTAGTTAACCCAATCAATGCCAGCCAGGTCTCTAATGTATTTGTGGCATTGACGGTTGAATGCTATTATCACAGAGCCGCTCTTATCTGAGAGTCAGAATGGAACCCCTGGATGAATTAAAGCTCGGGTAATAAAGAGCTTCTATCTCAGGATGTGAAAAGGACCCTTTTAATACAAATATATGTGACATCACTTTCAATTCACTGGTCTCTAACCAATATGCTGGAATCCATGATGTTTTCCTTAGAAAAGTATTAAACTCCAGTGAACACGAGCCTCTGACAGACGTTCCTCCCTGAAGCATGGGCTGATACATTTAGATCAAAATAACATCCAATAATGATATCAAAAGCACTAAAAACACTGTGTAAAAGTATCAGAATGCATCATTATGATGGAGTTAATTACAGTTGTGATGGAGCTTCCCGGCTTAGAAATATGCTTACAAGTGAATAAAGCCCACACACACCTGTAAGAATGTCACAGATTGTCTTACTAAAGGTATACTTTTATAACCAAGTAATAAACATCAATCATATATACCCCATGATTGCCAGCAGTAAAAGGACATGACAGGACTGAGAAATGTCACTCTGGAATGTCCAGAGTAACGTCACAACGTGGGAATTCTATTAAAGATTCGCTTATGATTAGACTAAGGCTGCGTCCATAGAAGGACAAGCAGCGCTGAGCCATGCGAACGCTCCGCGCTGAGCCCCGGCATCCTCAATGAGGATGTCTTTAGAGGGGGCTCACGCGAGCGTCCGCAGGCGTGCTGAGGAGTTGGATATTTCAGCCGACAGCCAAGCTGTTTTTCGGCGCGCTGTCGGCTGAAAACATCCAATCAGCGCGAAGCAGGGTCAACGTCACGGCGCCCTGACGTTGACTTCAGTGCGTCGCGGGCGATTGGCCCAGCGACGTCACTGCCCCGCCTCCCCCCACCTCCCGATCGCGCCCACTGTCTCGCCTACATGTGCATGAAATCGCACAGCTTCAGCGTGTTTTGAGTGCGTGTGGGGGGTGGAGGGGGGAAGGAGAGAGTACGTGGGAAGGGGGGGGGAGTGTGTGTGGGGGGAGAAAGAGAGTGTGGGTGGGGAGGAGAGTGAAGGGGGCGAGTTGTAGTAAGTGCCGGGGGGTGGGAGAGAGGGAGTGCGGGTAGGGAGAAGGAGGAGGGAGTACAGAGCGGGGGGGGGGGGGTCCCGGTGTGTGTTTATTTATTTTTTTAATACAAATGCAGTGCTGATTAAAGTTAGGGAACAAAAGCCAAATAGGTATTTCGCAAGAAATATCCAGACAGTATTCAAAGATGCTGAAAAGAAACAATCCCCCATGATTCCTTTCAGCATTCAGTAGCTCTGGTTGCCTTTAGAAATCTTGGCAGGAGTAGGACAACCGAGGAAGCATCTAATTATCGTTCCCTGGCTTCTGTGGCTGGAAAATGGACTGGCATCAAAATGTCAGAGTGTATGGGCAAATGAACAACAGGTTTTACTAGTGACGAGAACATGGAAACAGCAATCTAGTAAAGTAACATATGGTCTGGGAACAGCGTGTGCTTAAAGCAGAGAAAGAACTAGGAGGAGCTATAAAAGGGCACCGTCAGTAATGCAGTCTTTTCAAAATCTCCATCATCAATTCCTGTGACCAGATCACACTGGCTTGATTTGCCTGTTCAGTTCTGACTGTTCCCTTTGCACAAATGAGCCCATCCTGAAAAGCACATCGCTGTGGGATTCTGGATACGGTACCAGGAGCTCGGGAGACAGAAACGCGTGCCAGGACTAGAAGAACATCCTGAAGCCGATTTTAAAATGCAGGCCAGCTGCCAATGTACAGCCCTGGAAAGATCCGGCAGGCACTAAGCCACTCTCCAGCACGGAGAATAATCACCACTCGTGCAAAATTGTGCCATTTAACCTCTTCAGTGACACATGTGGATGGCAATGTATGTCAGGAAGCAGAACGGGATTAAAAAGATAAATCCATCATACTCTGCTTTAGCGCGAAAAATAAAAAGCGTCTTAAAATATTAAACAGTTCCCTTTATTCCTAACATTTACTTTAGAAACACACGCACACAAAGCGTAGGCGGAAAACATTTTTGTTGAACGTCAGCTTTTCTGGATCTTCACCCCCTCCTCATCGGTGGAAGTCGGTGCGACACTCACTCGCACGGACACTCCTCCATCCACTCCCTGCCATACTGTTACACCCCCCCACCCCCCGAATTATTTACATGTATTCATGAAGGAGCAGAGGTTTGTGTTTGGAGAACGCGTTTACCCCTTGGACGCCTTTACAAAAAAAAAAAAAAGAGTGAAGAGAAATTCTACTCGAAATAAATAAAATGGTGAACTGAAATGTAAAACAATTTTTAGTGATTAAAGAACTCGTTGAGAGATGAATATCCGTCGCCTACAATTCCATACACTTCTCCGAACAAGCATGCTCTTGTTAATATTATTATGCAGATTCCATTATACCACAGCGTTTCAGAAGTCGCAGTCCCTTTGTCAGTTGCACATAGTGAGAGATTCCCATTAACACAACTTTTACAAATACCGCAAGAAAGATGGGGTGTCACCTTAAAAATTCGCCCCCCAAAAAATGCGCAATGCGGCATCATAAGAAAGTACAGAACACTTTGCAACAATCAAGGCAGGCAGGGGAGGCTAACTCCAGCCCTCAAGGGCCACCAACAGGTTAGGATTTAAGGATATCCCTGCTTCAGTGTAAGTGGCTCAATCATTGCCCGATTAAGTCATCTGTGCGGAAGCAGGGATATTCTTAAATCCTAACCTGGTGGTGGCCCTTGAGGACTGGAGTTGGCACTCGTGAAGTAAGGTATCTACCCGATGAGTACCGCAAAGACAGATCCCTAAAAAGGATTGAAACCATGTCATGCGAAATTAACACTACTTTGTAGGCTAAATCCTAATATCTTCCATCCATATTACATTGCATCTATATGGAGGCAACGAAGGATCAATAACTTTGAGCTGTCAAAAATGTGCTCTATAAATGCGATGTTGGAGAAAGTAATGGTTCTGGTTCGGTCCTTATATAAAATATTAGTATCGTGTGTATCGATCAACTACAAAGACCATTGGGAAGCATACACACAGCACTTCTACGAACACCAATGGTTTTGCAAACACCTTGATAGAAGATACAAACTAATATATTTGGACAATTGGATCCAATTAAAAGTACAGCAAAATAATGGGTACACGCTGCCCGCAATCATCAAAACCATTTATAACCAATATCTAAAAGAGAAATCGTTCCAGTTGCTCAAATTTCTCCTGCGATTGACCGGTTAACTATATATAATTCAAAAAAATAAAAAATAAATAAATAAAATAGGAAGGCGCAGAGACACCCACACAGGAAGAAAAAAAAAAAAGGGCGCATAGGAAGACAGTCAATAAAAATCTTCACTTTCTCTGATCAATAAACAATTTGAAAACTTACAGTGGTAAAGGAAGTCATTCATATTGAAATAATCTACCCACACCGAAGACCTGATGGCATTGGCTGCAATTACCAGATTGTCCGGTGGAAACAGCGGGTTTCACTGGAGATCACCATGGAGCATAAAAAGTCCTAGCTATTACTGCCCAGTTCCTCGCAGCGTCCTCCTGGGTGTGTGTCATGCATCTGTCGTTACAGCGTGATGACCAAAAACTTCCACGCGTTTCGCGTCAGATACGCTTCAGCAGGGGCATGGTCTAAGGATCACTGAGCTGTCATTTATACAAGCCTATGCCCCATCTATTCTGTTGAGATCCAATCAATGAAAATTAACTCTTCAAGCTCAGACAAACTAATACAGTACACTTAATGAATACAAAACAAACATGACCATACATAAAATAATAATACGTTCTTCAAAAATACATCAATTGATACAAAACTACTGTACAACCATAAATCACAAAGTGCTTCTACAAGTTGGCTAAATAATCATTATAATAAATGTGGTCACCAAAATACATTGCAACAAATTGGCTTAAATTAAACATTATTGGATATTATAAAAATCGGATGTATACTAATACACTTCGTTATAGAAAACCGACCATAATCATGACCTAAAAAATATTGTGGAAAGTGCCTTGCAAACGGAATTCCTGTCTAATTTGTTCCTTGAACCTACATACTGTATTACCCGAGACAAATCGCATTCTCTAAAAATGTGACGAGATCTAAACCTTCCCCTCAATACATCAATTTAAAATAAACATTAATATAACTCTCATATACAATAAATGCCTATTCAACGGGGATCCCAAATGACAAGGTTTGTTTAAACCTAATGGTGTTTTACTATAAAGTGTGAAAATCCAATATTGTTCTGTTGTAATCAGAGATCTCGATTACCTCTCCTAGGATCTCTAGGGATCACTTCTAAACCTCTGAAACTTAGATCTTCATGCATGCTAGTCTAAAAAATGTTATATTAAATTATGATTTTTTATTTAGCCGGCATCAAATAAACATTTAGCATTCTTTATACCATTCACATGTTCTTCAATCCATATTTTGAGCAGTCTGATTGTCTTGCCAATGTATTGTGTAAATCAGTAGTGTTCCGGCCTCCTGGGGGCAGATGTAGGAATTAGGGTTTGGATTATTTAGGAACAGTTTCTTCTCAATATTATATATGTTGGCAAAGGAATGGGCCATTTAGCACCCCCATGGCTGTCCCCAGAAAGTCAGAATCAAAAACAGAAATAATTTGATTGACCAGAGTAAAAACAGTCAAAAGCTTGTCCTAAAATCTAAATTGATAGTCAGAATAAAAAAAAAAAAAAAAAAAAGGGCATCACCTAGTACTGAAGAACTCATTAAATTCTGCACACATTCGGAAGGACCAAATAAATATTAGGGCCGACATATCCTCCTTACTTGGTGTACTGCTGATGGCGTCCGCCACAGCCGCTATCCCCTCATTATGCAGGACAGCAGTGTAGATGCTCTATAATCTATGGGATGCCTTGTGGAAAAGATACAAGGTAACTGTCACAACCAAGGATCTCATCTACAGCTGCCTCCGGAATACATGCACAAAGCAAAAAAGACTAGCAAAAGCCCAATATTACTCTGACAATGTTCACCCAAAATACATCAAATTCAGCAAACTTCTGAAAGGTTATCAACAATATATTCCAGCCTTCTAGCCATCAACAATCATCTAATAGCAAAAAGGATTAAACTATTCTGAAAAATCCCACTGGCATTGCAAACACATTCAATGAATACTTTGGGGGGTGTGCTACTTCCCTACTATCAAAGCGCAACTCTAACTACAAACATGAAGCCCTGCATGAGAGCACCTCTATATCTCTACCCCCTCCAAAACATTAGTTCCAATTTGTCCCAGTACCTGAAGGAGATTATACAAGCGCTCCCAACAAATAAACAGTCAATGTGGGCCTGATCTACTGAAATCAAAGTTCCTACGACTGCGTGCTAGAGTAACTAATGCTCTGTTCTGGGGCGCCTACTCTTTTCAGTCTTCATTAAATGATGTGCCTACAGCTTGTAAGGCCACTTCAAATGCACATGTCCGCAGATGACAATCTTATATGCACACAGCCCTAGCCACTCTGACCTTGAACATGTACTTCAAATCTGATTTATCAAGACATGAAAATTGAATTTCTCAATATAAACTCTTTTTAAAAAACGCACAAGACCATAACAATGGTATTTGGGACTAACGCTACATTTCTAAAGCGACCAATCACAAAGCTTCAGATCAGAACCAACTCTTAAAACCATTCTTGCCCTAGTCATCCCATCTTGTCTTCAAATACTTTCTGGGCAAGCTACCCGCCTATCTAAACAAGCTCCTCACCCCTACAACATACAGCACATATCACCTTAGATCTGACTCCAAAATACTGCCCACGGTCCCACGGTTCAAGAACAAATCCGGTCGCTCCTCCATCTGTTACCATGCACCTCACACCTGGAACAACCTACCAGAGAATCTCAAAACAGTCACTATCGGTCTTTACTTGTGGGATTTCAGAAATAAATAGAGAACAGACAAGCCTCTTATTGAATTCCGTCATCTGTGTGCTGAATCACTTTGGAGATGCATGTTTTAAAAGTAACAGGGTGTGTCAATCAGCTGCTGTGTTCTTTTAAAAAGGTTAAAGGAGTGCAGAATATCTGCAATTATATTGTGCTTTCCAGGGTGTGGGTGTGTATTTTATGGTATGACGTAAGAGACAAACATGAAGTGTTAACACGCACCAGGAACTATTAGCACACACTGTTGACCGTCACTGCTCGTCAAATAACCTCCTCGATGACGCATACATCAGTATTACAACAAAATGAATAATGCACTTCCAAGAAAAAGGATTGCCTCACCGAAGCCATATACATGCCCATGGGGTGAACAGGCTGATGATGAATGTTCTGCCTGATATGAACTGGTTTCGTACACACACTGAATGGGAAAACAGGATTCCCATCAACCAGAACAAACAATGGCTTCTGGTCTTTGTCACTTGTTTGTTTTGTGACGATTTTAAAAATTGACTTAAAAAAAACAAAAAAAAAAAAAAAAAACACCCACTTCTGAACTCCTTCACTGCCAGAGGCAAAACCTTCTCTCTGCACGAGTTTAGCTTAAAGCTGCAGTTCAAGCTCCCGTTTTTTTTTTTTTTACTTTAATAGTTTCATGTGGGCACTCTCTACTTGCATAAAGAACTGCATAGGTGCCGGTGAATTCGTTCTCCGTCTATTGATCGGCGACATCTTTAGATGTGGGGAATGTAAATGGTTGCTATGGGAACAAGCATGCTTGTTAAAATAGAATTGAACTGCAGCTTTAAGGAAGCAGATTCCCCACCCCACCCTTTCTCCATGCATTTCTCACATGGGTGGGAAGCAGGGGGGGGGAGGGGCACTGCAGTTGAACCGTATTAGGCCGCACTGGAAGACCCGTTACAGCAAAGCCAATAGGTTACATGTGTAACCCATCTTACCCCCCCCCCCCCCCCTCCAGTCGCAGATCGGACCCCTAGGGTGTAATGAGGGCTGGCTACATGTGTACTGGTGGTGCAAACCTGCTGGTAACAGGAGGGCCTGAGTCTCCCACGATGGTATGGGGGACAACAGGGATAGGCTTCTGGGGTACATGCCTTCATCTCTTAGTGGTGCAGCGCCTCCATCTCTGGCAAGCCCTATCAGGGTAGGGTGAAATCCTTCCAGAGAAACCCCTCCAAGGGGTGACAGATTTCAGTCTCAGTCTTTGATAAAAGTAATAGCACAGTCCTTTATTGTACAGCAGCACACAGCAGCAATCAGGTACAGTGGTCTCCTCCTCCAGACTGTACCCCTTCAGGAAGGCTGTCTGGGGCTCTCAGTGCTCCCTGCCTCCACCCCAAGGTACAGACACAGGGTGGGGCTAGCTCTTCCCTCACCCCCTAAGCGGGGTGAGGGGCATTGGTCCACCTCAGTTCTGTCAACTCTACTCAGGCCTGCCTGAGCTTCTCCTCCAAATGTAATGCATCACTCTCCTGGAACACACTCCTCTCTGATCCCAGGACAGAACTCAACTCACTTACTGTCTCTGACAAGAACAGGCAACTAACTTTAGACAGCCCTGCCCCTCATGATGTCAGCAGGCCCCTCCCCTGTGTCTCTTGCCTTAGACACAGAGTCAGGTGACCTACCTTCACCACTTAAGGCAGGGCTTGAGGTGGGGGAAACCCATGATAACTACTGGCAGCCTGCCCTTAGCAAGACTTACACCAGTAGGAGGATAGACATATAACCCTATTTCTTACCTGGGCTACACATGGATGTTTAGGTTTTCATTTTATGGATAAACATAATACTGATAAAGGAAACTATTTGAGCGGCTGCATGAAACCAAGTCGATTAGCTTAAAGAAATGTATTGGACCTTCATTTTGTACGTGCAGAATCAATATGAAATAACAAGGCTTCAGTAACTCTTGGTGCTGAGAATCATTGCAGGGTTAATGCACAGATCTCTGAAGTGCAAGACGTCTGTTGAAGGTCTGGCATTGAACGAGTCGCTCCTGCCCTGTGCACCAGACATTTGAAGACAGTAAGCTCTTGGGGGAAGAGGATCTCAACTCCAGTTCTCGCCTCTCTCCCCCCCCCCCCCCCCCCCCATGCCCCCACGCCCCCACCAGGTCAGGTTTTAAGGCTATCCCTGGTTCAGCACAGGTTGCACAATCAGTGGCTCAGTCTTCGACTGATCAGCCACCTTTGCTGAAGCTGGAATATCCTTCAAAACTGACCTGTTAGGGGTTGTCCCGAGAACTAGAGTTGAGATCCCCTTGCATGATAATTCCTTGCACCCGTAAGTATTTACAAATGTTGCCCAGACAGTAATTATTATTATTACTACTGCAAGAATGAGCAACCAATCTACAAAAGGATGATGCCAAGTGGTTTGAAAATCTTACACCATGAACTTATTTGAAGGGGCAGCATCTCACTCCCCTCCCGCTTAACTGGAGAACATCTAAAATCACTTAAAAATGATACCATTTTAGGTTTCCATTCCTATTTTTTTTTTTTAAATAATAAATTAGTAAATACGAGGGATTGACTGGGCTATTTGCAAAGTCAAAATAAACCTTTATAAAAAAAAAAAAAAAAAACACTGATAGGACCTCGAAATAGAGCAAAGTGTCACTGCCAGTCTAGCGTATATATAAATAGAATGTAAACAAAGTTTTGGATGGCATCAATAACTATTTTTAGGCCTCAGGTAACTATTTTTCAGCCGAGGTTTGCATGTATTGGATGACTAATTTCTGTCAAAGCAGAAAAAACACACGGTTTGCGTTTTATTTTATAATATAATTGCAGGCCCGCCAACATTTTATGGGTACCTCTACCCGTGCTAAACTTAATTACTTCCAAGCAATCCCTACGGCAGTCTCATAACTTATGTAGCTTACCACACACAAGAAAGCCAGTGTTTTATACTGTAGGCCTTAGAGTATTTAGCTGGTACACTATATGTTCAGTAGGTACAGTTGGAGGGTGTGTTATTAGTACAGGGTCTCCCAGAGAACAATAGGCTCGGTCTTCTCTGCAATATACCCTACGAACCTGCAAGGGCTGAAAACAGACCTATTATGGGGTTCTGGCCCCAACATAGCATTTTAACCCTTAGGACATTTTTTTACAACGTCAAAAGAGCAGTCTAAGGACTAGCACCTCCTTTCTGCAGCCAAGGGAGGGGAGATGGGTCTTCAATCAGCCCCTGCCAGCTGTATGAGCAGAGATCTCAAATGAGTACAATCTATTCAGAGTTATTTCTATATAAATACAAAAAAAAACAAAAACAAAAAAAAACATTGTCCAACTTAGGTTTAGATTTATTTTGTGCATACGAATATGGATATATAGATAGAGGCATGATGACTGTTGATCATTGAGAAACAGTTTGCAGCAGGTGTGTAATTCACTGAGGTTAAAATTTTGTCCACAGTTTTTCCGCTTCAGAATGGTCTTTGCAATCAAGTTTCACAGGCAGCATACACTGGTTGAACACTTGTAGCCCTCTTTCCCTCTGACTAGACGGGTCTACTGGTGTTTTATCTACCTGATGGCTCACGGAGATCTGAGCCTCCGCCATTGGGAGCCTGGGGCAACAACAAGTAATTTAGCAGCGCCTCCACTCGCCCAGGATCCCCAATAAGTGAGATTCCCCTGGACAAGAATAACAATTACAATCCACAACTCTGTAACCTTTTACTATATATGCGTGGATTACATATAACAGTGAACAGCATATAACATATCTGACTGATCAATAACCTTGGCAGTAGGATAATAGCAAACACACAATATACGATTGGCCTTGAATATAGGAACCTTATACCGGTGGCTCTGACCATGCTCCACCCTGGGAGTAGTGTCCCTCTCCCACCACTGTGTACACCCCACACCGTGTCCAATGTACTGAACCAGTTCCTTGGTCACTTACCCCAAGTGTCCCCAAAGAATCCACCCCCAAGGCGGGATCAGCGCCTGCAGGTACCGGTGTTGGTGCACTTCTAATAATACCTACCGGGCGCCCCAGCACCCGGTCGCTGTCACTTCGAAAAGGATCCGCAGATCCAGCGTCGTCTCTCACGAGTATTCCCTCACTGCCAGGGAGATCTCTCACGAGGCTCGATTGCGCAATATAGTTTGATCCCATACTACAGATCACCATGTAGCTCAGGAAGATGCTGTGCCCCTGACTGCTACTATCAGTAAATGGTAAAGTTCCCATCTAGGGCTGTTCCCTGCAGTACCACAAGCTGGTGGCGACTCGGGGCCTGCACTCGGGCCTAGGGGTAATATCCTGGCCTATGCAGTGGGTCACTGAACCCCTGCACTACACAACTCCTCTCCCCTTGCTCTCCCAGGACCCACAGGCTAGTGTGGTCTCCGCTACACGCTTCCCTTTCCTGTCTCCAGCAACTCTCCAGCCCTATTGGCTGCCTGGCACCCTGTAGAGACTCATGGGAATTGTAGTCCCAGCTCAGAGCCTGCACAGGGCTGGTCCCACTTCTATCCTGCGCATGCGTGAACAATCTGAAGGGGCCGCCGCAACTCTCATGCTCATGCGCAAATTTTGTTAAACATGGCGGTGCCCTTCCCTATACCTCCGGGAGTCCCTGGCGATGCGGCCGCCCCCGCAGCGCAGAGGTAAGAGGGGAACCTCAGGTAACCTGGCTACACACTTCCCTTTTAGGGCACAGTGAAGGTTCCCTTGTAAATGCAGCCCATCCCATCCCCATTCCTCTGATTTCATTCAAAAGGTTACAATCCATTGATACCTGCTGACCAAGGTAGACAGTCTTTGACTTTTTCCAGTTCTATTCCATTTATTTCAATCTTTATAGAGTTGACACATTTGTTTGATGTTGCAAAGATTCAGGTGGAGGTCCACATTCTTACTTGCTTCAGCGAGTTCTCCAATTTGTTGCTGAAGGACTTCTGGCCTTGTGGCAAATCCTTGGTGACACCATTGATTTGGATTCCTTTTTCTTCCCAATTCTGAGTCCTGAACAATTCAAGGGTTGCTATGAAAATCTTTGGTGGGATAGCGTCTCCCTGTCACTCTTTTGCGAGAACCTTATCTTGCTTATTGTTGTGTTATAAGAACAGGAAAGGGGAGGGACACTCCCACTTGTGATGCTAACCAGGAGCAGACAATTATTTTGTGCGTAATATATCAATAAATATCTTCATTGCATTGAGACAGTTCATGAGACCTAGGAATCCAAATAGTCCACCAATAAACACACTCCCATGGATATAACCACTAGCCTAATAGGTAAATCTTATGTGGCAGTCTGGGTACTGTGTGGGACTGATCACATGAATGAAGTAATAAATTACTCACTGCTGACCTTGAGGATATCCTGGTCCTGTCAAGCGTGCTCCTACCGAAAGGTATATGTAGAAATAGCAGGATAAAGCGTGGGATACCATGTGAAACGCGTTAGAGTGTCCTTCTGGCTGTTTTTATTATGCCACTAATACATTTTTGCACCTAGTTCTTTGCAGTTTGCAGTTTTGTTGGTTCCAATTGTTCTTCAGCAGCAGCAGATGCACCGCCGTTTTTCCTGCTATTATTGTTGTGTTAGCCCACTTGTACTCTAAACTGGTTATAGTCCAGGCTCTGTTGCAGCCGACTTGAGTACTGTACCTTCACAAAAATATTATTTTCAGAGCTTGGAAGTAGACTGGTTGGTATGTATATTCTTGAGCACTTTTGTTTTCCATCTTATGGCCTTGTTCTGGAATTTTATTGCTCTTAAAGCACGAAAGAGTTTGGCGACAAATTTCTCTAGTTCTTCCCCAGCTTCTTTAAAGATTTTAAATGCAATTCCGTCTCCCCATTCTTCATGAATTTTTATTTGTGCCTTTGCCACGTCTGAAAGGAAGCATGGTACATCATTGGGGGCTTCTTCCCACTCTTTACCTGCTGGATTATGTAATGTTCTCCGTGTTCTTGTATACATGTATATTTTTATTACACACCAACACACGTTTGAACATGTGTATAAAACCCCGCCCCTGACCACAATCTGTTGGCCTCGACCCCTATGTGGGGTCGTTGTCAAATTCCTTGGGGGTCGACAAAGGATCCCCCGCAGCCTCTGTATCACTGTCTCCCACCCCCTTCCCCTCACCAGCAACAAATGCATTCAGAACTTGGCTCTCTCCGCTCCATGCAGCGGATTATGATGTCACAGATACCTGGACTATGGATATGCCCAAATTTGGGAATCTACGACGCCATCATTCGGGCTGCACGGAGCAGAGAGCCAAGTTGTGATTGAATTTTCTGCTGGGGGGGGGGAGGAAAGGAGGAGGAGAAGAGAGACAGGCACAGGGAGAAGGGGCTGGTTCAGAAGATTAATGCGGTGGGGGTCCCATTCAGAAGCAGGGACCCCCAAAATTAATACTCTGTTTTAAGGGCACCGGTTGGGGGTCTGCTGTAGTGGAACCCCCCCCCCCTCCCAAAAAAACAATAGAGGCACCTCCTCCTTTTAATTGCAGGGGTTATTTCAAGTGCACGCTTATTTTGTATTCATACTTTAATGTTCCGTTTCGTTATTTACACCGGACCTTTGTTTGGCTATTATATAATACGTACTTCTTTAAATTGAAAAGCCGAAATTTTCTCCCCGTTTGCAAAAGCTGCAAATGTTTACATTCGGGGGGAATTATTTATTTTTTTTTTTTTTTTAAATCCTGCCGAATTCCCTAGGGTGAACAGATGTCCCGGTTTAGCCGGGACAGGCACGTATTTTTTTTTTTTTTTTTTTTTAAGGTTTGTCCTGGCTGCTCGACTTACTTTAAAATGTCCCGTTTGTTTGTGGCTGTCCTGGTTTTGACCATCAGAGTAAGGGGGGCAGCAGAGAGCAAGAATGCCGGGAGGAGAGCAGAAGGTCGGTGTGCAGAGGGTGGCGGCGATGTTAGTGGAGAGAGGAGCGAGGAGGGGATCGAGAGAGAAAACGGAGGAGTAGAGGAAGAGAGTGAATGGTGGGGAGGGAGAGACTGGTGGGGCGAGAGAAAATGGGGGAGTGGAGGGACAGGGAAGAAGGTAGAGAGTGAATGGGAAGAGGTAGAATGAATAATACAGCATCAATGGTGACACTATTAGATATCATTATAATATTATTTTTTTACTAATGTCATTTGTTGTATTAATAATATTTTTATGCGTCCCGGTTTTTCATTTTCAAAATCTGGTCACCCTAAAACTCCCCCCCATACAAAACCGCGTAAACTGGCCCACCGCCATTTGCTTTTTCTATGGCTATCTGTGCTCTCTAGATCAAACAACAATACTTATTTCAAGAGGTTGTCATTTATACAGTCAGTAATCTCACAACACACACTTCACTTGTGGTCGCTGTGCCGTACACACACACACACACACACACACACACACACACACACACACATCTCGCAGTTTCCTGATACATAACATGCAACACAAGGGTTCTTCTTGGAAACTCTTGGTACTTTGAGATAAAAGCAAAACGGAAGCGCGTGTGTGTGGATGTGTGTGTGCGTGTGTGTGTACACACAGAGCATGTTTGTTATTGAAGCTCTGGCACTCGGTAGCTTCGTAATGTAAAAGGGAAGGACAACGTGCTGTATGGCAAGAAATAAATGAGTACAGCAGGGGTGGGCAACTCCAGACCTCAAGGGTCACCAACAGGTCAGGTTTTCAGGATATCCCTGCTCCAGCACAGGTGGCTCAATCAATGCACTGAAAATGTTGAAGAATCAAAAAGTATGTGTTGTGTGCTTTACCATAAGGTTTATACTTGAATTACTGGTAAGTGCGGTCCCTATTGTGTACAATACATTCATAACTAACCCCTGAAATAAGTGAGTCTTCACTGTGCCGATCTGTTACCAATGAGATGACCACATATCTGGGGACAAAGTCCCTAAAAGGGCATGAACAGGAGTGGCCAAATCTAGGTTTTAAGGATCTCTGCTTCAGCATAGGTGGCTATCAGTGGCTCAGTCAAAGATGAAGACTAAGCCCCCTGTGCTGAAGCAGGGATATCCTGACAACCTGACCTGTTGGTGGTCTGGAGTTACCCACCCCTAGACTACACAGAGAACCAGTAAAGAAAAGCAAGGTATTCATTAGTGATGGGCGAATTCTGAGTGTAAATCCAAATCCAGCGCGGAGGGCCAAATCCAGCGCGGAGGGCCAAATCCAGCGCGGAGGGCCAGTTCCTCTGAGCCGTAAATTTAAAAGGACTAGTCTTCCAAAAAAAAAAAAAAAAAAAAAAAAAATGAATTAAAAATGGCAGATTCGGGATTTTTTTTTTTTTTTCTATTACTGAAAATCCGTCCTGTGAATTTGGAATCCGAACCCGCAAACTGAATTATAACAGCGGGGAGGAGAGTAAATAGTGTAGAACCCGACGTCTGATTCAATAGAAACACACGTTCCATGGTCCAGGTTCACATTAAACCCAACTTCAGATTTCAGCCTGCAGATCAGGCCTGAAAAACCGTGGAAAAATCCACGGATTCAGACAGGTCCGGTCATGTCTAGGATTCATTCTTACAGTAGCTCTAGTTGTGAGTGATAATTTAAATGTAGAATCCGTGCTGCGGACAATACTATTCATACTTTGTTTTATCATCTTATGAAGTTGAAGAAAACACTCACCACTTCTTTGGTCATACTTAGATTGATACATTTACATTTTACAAAGCTCAAAACAAGAACATGGATCACAAAACGTCAGCATCTGAAATAGCAACTTAATCAAGGTCTCAAACGTTAGCCAGCTTAGGCCGCGCGACGGCGACGTCACCCGCGAAAGTTATAATTTAACTTTTGGCGGCGTCGCTGGCGAGCTGGCCATTGATTGGTTCAGAGGCTGTCACATGTGGCGACAGCCTCTGAAAAATCTAATTTTATCTGCTTCCAAATTTGTCGCTGCCGTCGCGCTTACGATGGCGGCAATGCTTTTGTTTTCAGGGGGCGTCGCCGTCACTATAAGCGCAGCCTTAGGCTGCGTCCCCGCTAGCGCTGAGATCGGCGAGGTGACACACATATACAAGTCCCTGCTCACGCGATGCGCGCGGGTATGCGCGTGCACACACACTCACCGGCGCTCAGCGCTTATGTAAATAAAAATTTGTAACTTTCCCGCTCGCTCAACTATTCGGCAATGCCGCCTCCTCCTTCCCTCCCTCCCCTGCGCGAGCAGACGCAGGACACCCGGCTCGCATGCTTTGAGCGCCAGCAAGGACTCAGCCTTAGAGAGGACACATGATAAATATGTTTATTAATAAAAAGAGTTGACTAAATTAGCTTTATGGGTAATGCTAGAAGAAATGCAGAATTGTAACCAACCATTGTGAATTAAAAAAAAAAAAAAAAAAAAACACATAAATCAAAATCAATTACCAACACTAAAGATTTTCAAATCTCTTTTTGACAACAATCGTACAAATCCAGCTGTAATTTGACACAAACAATTGTCGAAAATTGCCAGAAATCACCAAGCACACAGAGGCAAAAGTCTAGTAACATTATTCATGACTTGTGACATCAAAATAAATATGTACAAAATAACAAATAAATAAAGAGACATTGAGCATACCACAAGCCATCTCAAATCTGCAGTTTTGGGTCAGTCCCAAACCTTCGATACATTTTAGAAATGCAGGAGGTCTGGGTCTCTGAGATTATTATATGACACAAACCGTGGTTTATGGGCCAGTTACACTCCATCCGATTCACTGTGCGCACACTGCTCTAAAACCAATGCCTCAGCCAGTGTGGTTAGTTGCTGCCATAATTTTGTATTATCAGGAAATCACAGCTAGGTTTATGGCATTCTCTGATGGAAAATATTTGTAAGATTCTGAACACCTTTTCATAGTCGTGTTGTAACAAATATTTGGAAAACTGTTCCATGACAAAGCAAATCAGTCAGGGTTATGGGTCACCTCCATCCCCAACTGCTAAAACTCTGACAGAGACCCTCATTCTTTCCCGTCTCGACTACTGTAACCTCCTGCTGTCCGGCCTTCCTGCCTCTCACGCAATCTATCGTAAACACTGCTCCCAGAATCACTCTACTCTTTCCGAAATCTGTCTCAGCGTCTCCCCTGCTGAAATCCCTCTCCTGGCTTCCCATCAAATCCCGAATCTCACTCAATACTGCTCACTTTTAAAGCTTTACACTATTCTGCTCCTTCTTACATCTCAGCCCTAATTTCTTGCTATATACAATCCAGACTCTTGCGTTCTGCTCAAGGATGTCTTCTCTCTACCCCTTTTGTATGTGTTGAGCTGTGAGTGTTAACACCTGATCCAGACAGATGAGGTAGGCATACATTTCTAATTAAATGACTCAATACAGAGAACATCCTCCCTGAACTTTCGATTATATGCAAGTGCAATTGAACTTGCATATCAAGACTTTAAAGCGAGTTCCCAATAGCATTCTATATGACTAAATTATTCATTCGCACTCCTCCCCATAGATAAATCAAAAGAAGAAAAGGCACATACGGAGGGCCTTCCTCTTTTGTGGCTTTTCTTTTGTTGGATATTACATGTCACATTAGAGGAAAGAAAGACAGCCTACGCAAAAACGCAACACAACAAAAAATATTATTTGTCAAGAACTTTAACCTAGAAACCCTTCCAGCTCATTGCAACAGGATAACCCTGCAAGATATCGCCATACAAAAGTAAAATAAATAAAAACCAAGGGAGAATAAAGTTGTGCAGAATTGTTTTGTTTAAGAAAACAAAATGAAGAAAGGCCTTGAATTGATTGATAGACTCCCAGACCCGAAGGAACGACCTCGCCTATCTGAATTAGCTCGAGGCCCCCAAAAGCAGGCCATGGTTTCAGGGCAACACATATCAAAGCCTTTGTCTTAAGCCACGTTAACCCATTTAATGCCAGTGGACCCTAGTGACCCTTACGAAGTACGCATCATGTCCCTCGTGTAGCAAGCCAGGCTTCTGCGTCTGCCGTCTCCACTTCCAGGGATATTTATTACAGAACAGGCCTGGAGAGTCCCCTGAAGGAACTTTGAAAGTCTTATGGGTCTACACCAATGTTGTCAACTTGATTATTGGTCTGCTCACAAATGTACAATTGACATGATCATTGAAGACCTCACCAGTCTCTTCATCCACAGAAGCATTAAAATCAGGCAAAGAAAGAGAAAAAAAAAGAAGTATAAAGCCGACCTAGAGAGACAGTGGCACATTAAGACCCTCTGGGACCCCTCAGCACCAATACTTTGGGGCAGCCTTGCTCCTGCAGTGTCGTGTGACCGTTGTCATGGCAATGCGTCACTATGTGATGTCGAGTGCACATGACAACGTGACGTTGCAGGAGGGGGGGGGGGATGTTCTGAAGAAGGTAAGAGATCACACACAAAACGTAACTTGGCAGAGAGGGAGAGGAGGGAGAGGTGGGAGAGTCAACCTACAAAAGAGCTGCTCTGCAAAATGGTTCTACAATTCCCTAAGTTATATACATGCTATCCATAGATTTGAATGGGCCAGTACAGTAGTTCTCCATAAGTAAAGCTTTACAATGATCAACTCAAATACACAACTGTAGATAGCATTTAATGTAAAAATAACCCACACACAAAACTAGCCCATGAAGGAAAATAAATGTTTTGATATGGTGTCATGGGATGACTTGTTCCCCACTAGGTGAAACACACACACACACACACACTTTCTACTTAACATTCCCTTTTTTTATTTCTTAAACATTAATTGCATAAGATTGTTATTAGGTAGGCGTATTGTAAGCTCTCACGAGATCTGTTTCTTTCTGTTTGTCCTTACTCTGTACCGCGCTGCGGAATATATTACCACTTTACAAACAATAGTAATAATAAATAATCATGTCAGAGAAAAAGAAAATGTAGAAACTACATCAGAAGCAGCCGACTCCAGTCCTCAGTTTAAGATATCCCTGCTTTAGTAGAGAGGTGGCATCTTTGACTGAGCCACCAGTGCTGAAGCCGAGATTTCCTTTAAACCTGACCTGTTGGTGGCCTTTGAGGACTGGAGTTGGCCACTCCTGATCTAGAGTGTGTGCCACAGAATGCAAAGTAGAGATTCTCACAGAGAGAAAGAACATACTGTTCAAAGCCAGTGTCCTGAAAGGATAGAAGAAAAGACCGTCTAGTTCATTTAAAGCTACAGTTCAAGCAATATCCTACGCGTTTTTTTTTTAATAAATCAGTTCTATACTGAGAAAATACTTGTAGCTATTTTTTTTTTTAAACAATTTTTAAAATATTAAGGATGTTTTGTTTCTATAGCAACCATTTACAGAGTCACATCCCCTCTCTTCCTCTTCTGAAACAGGCTCTGGCACACCCCTTTTTGAGACCTGCCATCTCTCTAGCAGTGCACCAGTTATATCTCGTGACTGCCTGGTCACATAGTCTTCCCATCTTTGGTCGTCTTCTGCTGCACCGACAGGGATTTAGTGAACCCTCGAGCCGAATCTTAGCCAATCGATTACAGGAGAACGGATCAATGGGCAACTTAGCTAATCATTTGTCACTTTTACAAATTTGTTTTCTGGTTCCGACAGCCATGTCCCATGAAGCAGCCATCCAATCAAAAAACAGATTTCAGCCTGCAGAAGAATGTGCTTGTGCACGTCGCTCTGCGACGTCACAGTAGCACGCTCACGCATTCAGTCAGTATAATCGGAGCCTTAGTCCGCGATTATAGTTGCGGCGTGACGTCACACACGCGAAGCATGCACTGGGCTGGAGGCGATCGGGAGGCGTAGCCGTTACCTCACGTGAGCGTTTTGTCCTCATTGGCTGAACCGATCACGTAACAGGGTCGGCGTACGAAGAAAAAAAAAATTTCAATTGCATTTCCAAAAATCGCGGTTGCGATATAACCTGGCTTATAGAGGTCCGGCCTTTTGTTCGCGCCACGTGCGGCCACTAATCACGACCTTAAAGGTGCAATTTCCCAAACAAAATCAGAAGATTGTACTTAGAAGGGGGGTGGGGGGGGGAATAAAAAAAAAATTAAAAAAAATAAAATAAAAAAAAAAAAATCAGCTTTGATCCTTTTATTTTTAATTTTTTTTTACAATTATAAATAGAACCATGTCTAGACCGTAAAATCATAGCTTTGTATGAGAAAGCAATAGCAGACATTTTATACACTACCAAAAACAAACACAGCCCTAAACCACAAACTCAGCTACTGTATTTGAAGTGCCAATGCAAGAGAAAAATGAAAATAATTAATTTCCATAGAGAGTATAGAAAGGCTTGTCAAATGGGAATATGAACATGAAACAATTTAAATCACACCTTTGGGCTGTTTCAATGTAATCAGCAGCAGAAACCATTGCGAACAAGACCAGTGGTTTTCAACTGATTCTGAACTGGGGATCCCATTAACATTGTATTGCATGTCTTTATTTGTATAGCGCCATTAATGTACATAGCGCTTCACAGTAGTAATACATATGGTAATCATATAAATATCAAATAATAAACAGATATAAATAACAGGTCATGGGAATAAGTGCTTCAGACAAACGTAACATTAAGGAAGAGGAGTCCCTGCTCCGAGGAGCTTACAATCTAATTGGTATGTAGGAGGAACGTACAGAAACAGAAGGAGGGCATTTTGGTAAGTGCTTCTGCAGGGGGCCAAGCTTTATGTATCGTGTCTAGTAATATCTATGGTGCTATTCATATGTACTGTAAATCCGTGGAACGGCTTAAAAATGCAGTGTGACTTTGAGGACACTTGCCCACTTATCCTTTATACGTAAAATACTAATGCTGTTATAGTGCTCGTACATAACAGCACAAATGTTAACGGTCTTACATTTTTTAATTTTTAAAAATGCAAAAAAAAAGTATCAATTGATTGTGTTTCAGAGTAAAAAATATTCACTACTACTGAAATTTGTGAAGGATCCACTGGGTTTCATTAAATGCATCTGATCTCAGACGCGCTATTAGAGAGGGTTGGGGTTCCTTACAATGCATCTGATCTCAGACGCGCTATTAGAGAGGGTTGGGGTTCCTTACAATGCATCTGATCTCAGACGCGCTATTAGAGAAGCTTGGGGTTCCTTACAATGCATCTGATCTCAGACGCGCTATTAGAGAGGGTTGGGGTTCCTTACAATGCATTGACGAAATAATATTGCTGAAATGAATATACTGTTGAAATGGATGATATATTACTGAAATGAACTCGGAGGGGGGTGGGTGGGGGTCTCTGGAGAAGAATTGAAGGCAATGTTCTGTTTCCATTTTGTCTGTTGTCTCTTTAGTGTCCATTTTGTGCGTAAGAATGTGTGTGTGGTGTGAAAGAGATTCACTCACAGTAGATTTATGACAGTGCCTGAAGTAACACCCATATTCCTGGTATCAAGAAGTACCTGATTCCTATAGAGCGCGGTTTTAATCCAGTTTTAACGATCTGTAAAATGATTGGTTTAAGAATTTAGGACTGGTTATTATATTTTGCCTAGTAACCTATTTTAAACAAAGGAATCTAAAATGTATATAAAGCCTGCTTGGACACTCCCCTGACAGACACTCATTGACTTTTGAATGTGTATGATCATACTCTTTGCTTTACTATGCAATAAACTACTCCTTATATACGACTCGTATTTGTGAGTTTCCAAACAACGACAGCGTCTAATCTCAGACGCGCTATTCGAGAGAGTTGGGGTTCCTTACAATGCATCTGATCTCAGGCGTGATATTAGAGAGGGTGCGTGATATTAGAGAGGGTTGGGGTTCCTTACAATGCTTGGTTAGTTGAAACATTGTGAACAGCCCATGAAAGCCCATTTTACAGAACAACGATGGGCCCGAGATCAGATACATATTGGACAGATTATAAAAAGACAATTCCTGAGTACATTTGCGTTGCTTTTTGGGTTTAGATTTTACTTTGAGAGACTTCTGGGACAGTCTGTGTGTTGAGCAGCACTGCACGCACAGTGTACTTGGTCACTTGAATCCCCTTTTATTGCACATTAAAGATTATAGAAAAAGTATTAATAACAGTGTTATATGTCAGAGTGCTTTGCCTCTTTTGCAACTCCATATAAAAAAAAAGTGGGGTTGCGTCTTTAAAGAGTGAAAAATCAACTCTAAGCTGCATGGGTGGAGGGCCGATGACTAATCTGTGGCTCATACAAAAGGTTTATGACGGTAACGAAACTTCTTTCCTTTTGTAAAGATACCAGCGAGGTTAGTCAGGGACAGACTGCCACGCTGTACTAATCAGCTACTTTCCTCACTGCAAAATGGGACATGTTCTCACCGACTCAGCATTACCATGCTGCACTCAAACAAGGAAAAACAGGGAGAGTTTAAGCCCCTTCTCCGAAAGGGCCTCATACATATATACATACATACATACATACATTATTTATCAAGTATGGCTTGGGCTATATTACTGTATTCTAATCTTGTATGGCAAGTTATTGTTCTACAACATGTTTTTTTTGTTTTTTGTTTTTTTTAAACACAGAAAGGAGTAGGAAAAGATTGTAAATTAAACCCTACTCATCTTGTTACAATGGGAGGTATTCAAAGTAAAAAAACACGCACACGTCCTATTAGTTTAACCTTTTATCTGCCAGTTGACGAAACACGTTTGTGAAAGAGTTAATAATGACGTCTATTGTCTGCATTTAACCCATTTAAAAAAAACATAATTTAAAAAAAAAAAAAAAATACTGGAACTGTCTCACTTTTAATCTTAAAGGTAAATCTATGATTTGCAAGCACAATCACTGCAGCAAAGCCAAGTTAAATGCAAAAATACATCAAGCAAGTGTATATGTATACACACACACACACACACACACACACACACACACACTGGTCCCTTGAATGTTAAATAAAACAATTACACACAAAAAAAAAAAAACAGTAGTGAGAATATATTTTTGTACCTACTAAAACCTTGCAACACCATTGTTACCCTCCTTAAACAGACAGAAGCAAACACAAAGGGCCAAGAAAAAAAATCAATTTGTCTGGGACGATTGACAAAATGTAGGGGGGGTGAGGGGTACCGCTTCCATGGAGCTGCCTAGAGGGTCTGGAAAGACTGCGGATGCTGAATAGCCAACATTTTTGGCAGAACCGTCAATCAACTCTACTTCTTGATGGTCCAAATATATGTATACACACACACGGGAGTGTTAATAGAACAATAGAGTTCAGTTACATACAAATTGCATTGACAGAACCAAGCAGCTCCTTTGCAAAGTTTAAAATAGTGTGTGTGTGTGTGTGTGTGTGTGTGTGTGTGTGTGTGTGTGTGTGTGTGTGTGTGTGTGTGTGTGTGTGTAATAATTTACAAAAAAAATGGCAAATATATTGATGCAAATAAATAAAAGATTTGCTGTTAATTTACAGTATGGCTATTAATAGTAGTTCTCTTGCACATGAAGAGCTTACCATCTAATGTTAGTGCCTGAGGGACAGAGAGAAAAGGTGTAAGCACTGGGCTCTCGCCTGCATCAAAGGAATTGTTTTTTTACCACCAACCTCCTAATGCCTTGAAATAGTCATGAATCTCAACCTATTGAAACAACATTTATTGTTATTCAATTTATTTAGGGGGATCTGTGGGGGAAACTACAGCAACCATGAAATACCTTAAAGCTCAAGATTAAATTCCACCCGCCCCGAGGCAATGACTTCTAGATGTCCATTTCTATGGCTTATTAACACAATGCTTTTTATTAAAAAGCCCACGAATTATAGGCAGGCATAGCTAAACCAGATGTTTAAAGCCATCACATTGTGTCTGCATACATGTGTGTATGGGATAGATGGGATAGAGCAGTACTCCAACTGAGATATTTATTCAGAACGATTTACATTCCAGTCCCCATCGTGGCCCACGTAAAGACACAGCTCTTGATGGGGACAGAAACGTAGATCATTCTAAATAAATATTTTTAAAAAAACTGGGAGTAATGCAGGTCATTATTTATTTCTTTAGAATAGCTTTACCACGCACTTCCATTACTGCCTTTAATTAGGCGTGCAAGTAACCTATTTGAAATACATACATACATATAAAGGGATAGGTGCGCACACTTGACTGGTATTAGCCAGGGTGCTGCTATCAGAGTGCCTATAAAAAGGAGGTGCTGTACAGATATAACAAAGGGACAGGCGCGTACACACACACACGTTTCGGCAACTTGCTCTTGCTAATGTCTCCAGAGTGTCGCCGAAACGTTGGCCCCATATATACACTCCAATATTATGAGAATACAGGGACAAAAAGCAGACAAGCATTTTTATGCCACCAATTACCAAAATGCAGAGCTTTGTTTAAGGATTTACTGGTTTAGCCTGATTACCACGGAGGCAGTCAGGAGGAAATTAAACGCTTTACCACCAACCCCCAGATAAAAACATGAGAACGCAGACATGAGATGCATCATATAGGAGGAGGAAGAGAACAGTGTTTATACAATGGATTCTCAACATTTTTGTTCAGTGACCTTCTTTCCTGTGAAACAGGATTGCTGATGATGAGGAAGCAGACTCAGGCCCCCATTCCCTCCTCTGCCTACAAGGGGCTCTGCAAATGACAACCCAGCTCACTTGTCAATTTCTCCCATTGCAATGAGAGGAGCTCACATCAGCAGATTATAGCCAAGGCAGCATGACAGATCCCTGCATACATTACCTACCTCAATGGTGACTGAGAGAAGGTTAAAAACCAGCAGTGTGCAAACACGGGAGCTAGATAATACATTGTATGTATGTATGTATGTATGTATACACACACACACGCATTAGCATGTGTATATACATTATAACCATATACAACTGTTGCCAGCTTTATGTTTACTTAGACCATAGAATACTGTTTTGTAACACCGAATATCACAGTTTCATAGTACTCAGTGGCAGTGATAATGCAGAATATCACAACATAACCCAGTATAACGCAACAGAGGTTAAAATAACCCTGGCTACGGGCATATACACAAATGTATGTGTGTACACCCCCCGCATATACATATACGTGTGTGTGTGTGTGTGTGTGTGTGTGTGTACACACACACACACACGTCTGCATTACAGAAAATTACATACAAATAATATTAACATATTATAATTACATATTCTCCCCAAACGTAATAACTTTTGTTCCACTGTGAAATTAAAATTATCATGGACATGCTTGTCAGTGAGGGGAGGGATACACAATGGCATTACAGGGCAAGTGCTCCAGATTTAGTGAGGCTTCATGAAGGAGGGCTAGCAGAATACCCCCCCCTTCTCAGATTTTCAAGGTATCTGCTATCTGCCAAGGCTTCTTGTGTGCATGGGGTGTCAAAGTGATCCCATAGAGTCCTGATCTGCATAACAGTAACCCCTCTGCTAAGGGATAAGCAGAACACATCAGAGCAAAGTCAAGTGCATGTCCACTACAAGGAGAAATCTGAGCCAATCTGATTAGGATAATAAATATAGGCATGGGGGCTGGGACAAGGGGGCACAGGTGGGGCTGGAAGTAGGGGTGCTGGGCTAATACATGTTTACATTATGGTAATGTATGTTGGTTAGTGGTTTTGCATGTACAGCATCCCCCCAACCTCACAGAAAAAAATAGCCCCTGCACCACTATAAGAGTATAGGAGCTCCCTTCCTCCCCTTTGCGCAGGTCATGCCAGCACCAGAGGGTTACACCATCCAAGGACACATTGTATCAGCAGCAGCAGAGGGTTACACCATACATTAGTATCAGCCGAGTGGGGGGAACCCCGTACCTTTCTCCGAGCGAACCCGAGGTGAAGACTTTCCTTGCTCTGGGGGGTCTCTGTGCCTCTCCTGCTCTCCTTGGGGAGGAGGGGAGGGGGGGTCTCTGTGCCTCTCCTGCTCACCTTGGGGGGTGGGGGGGGTCTCTGTGCCTCTCCTGCTCTCCCTGGGGGGGTGGGGGCTCTCTGTGCCTCTCCTGGGGGGGTGGGGGCTCTCTGTGCCTCTCCTGGGGGGGTGGGGGCTCTCTGTGCCTCTCCTGGGGGGGTGGGGGCTCTCTGTGCCTCTCCTGGGGGGTGGGGGCTCTCTGTGCCTCTCCTGGGGGGTGAGGGGGGTCTCTGTGCCTCTCCTGGGGGGGTGGGGGCTCTCTCTGCCTCTCCTGGGGGGGTGGGGGCTCTCTCTGCCTCTCCTGGGGGGGGTGGGGGACTCTCTGTGCCTCTCCTGGGGGGGTGGGGGGCTCTCTGTGCCTCTCCTGGGGGGGTGGGGGGCTCTCTGTGCCTCTCCTGCTGTCTCCGGGGATCTCTTCTGGCTCCTTGCCTGTAGGAAACAGAACGCACAGTTCAGCCGTCGCTGGCACTGGATGCACGGAGCCGCCACCGTGTGTTTATCAGCCTGCAAGACCCTCCCCCTGCCTACACATTATGTACCCCCTCCCTCTCTCCTCCTCCCATTGCAGGAGCTGTACACGCCGGGAACCTCCCACTGTCTCCTGCACAGCCTCCCCACCTCCCACTGTCTCATGCACAGCCTCCCCACCTCCCACTGACTGAGGGTGACACGCCGGGTACCTCCCACTGTCTCCTGCACAGCCTCCCCACCTCCCACTGACTGAGGGTGACACGCCGGGAACCTCCCACTGTCTCCTGCACAGCCTCCCCACCTCCCACTGACTGAGGGTGACACGCCGGGAACCTCCCACTGTCTTCTGCACAGCCTCCCCACCTCCCACTGACTGAGGGTGACACCGGGAACCTCCCACTGTCTTCTGCACAGCCTCCCCACCTCCCACTGACTGAGGGTGACACGCCGGGAACCTCCCACTGTCTCCTGCACAGCCTCCCCACCTCCCACTGACTGAGGGTGACACGCAGGGAACCTCCCACTGTCTCCTGCACAGCCTCCCCACCTCCCACTGACTGAGGGTGACACGCCGGGAACCTCCCACTGTCTTCTGCACAGCCTCCCCACCTCCCACTGACTGAGGGTGACACGCCGGGAACCTCCCACTGTCTCCTGCACAGCCTCCCCACCTCCCACTGACTGAGGGTGACACGCAGGGAACCTCCCACTGTCTTCCCAGCAACTAACACCTCCCACTGACTGAGCCACGCACTGCCTACCGTCTCCCTCCCACTGACTGAGGTTTACACACCGTGTCCCTCCCACTGGCTGAGGTTTACACACCGTGTCCCTCCCACTGGCTGAGGTTTACACACCGTGTCCCTCCCACTGGCTGCAGTAACCAGCCTGTCCCTCCCGTTGCATGAGGCTTAACGTGCATGATCCCAGCAGGTTGGCCATGTACACTAGGCGTCCTGTGCATAATGACACGCATGAGGTTTCCACCATATGGACCTGGCTTCCAGCAAATACATATTAAATTAACCCCACCTATTGCGTGAGGATTTGCAGGTACACGGTCATAGGGTGACCAGATTAAAAAAAGTAAAAACCAGGACATTCTCTGTCTCTCTCTCCCAGTCTCTGTGTGTCTCTCTCCCAGTCTCTGTGTGTCTCTCTCCCAGTCTCTGTGTGTCTCCCTCCCAGTCTCTGTGTGTCTCCCTCCCAGTCTCTGTGTGTCTCCCTCCCAGTCTCTGTGTGTCTCTCTCCCAGTCTCTGTGTGTCTCTCTCCCAGTCTCTGTGTGTCTCTCTCCCAGTCTCTGTGTGTCTCCCTCCCATTCTCTGTGTGTCTCCCTCCCATTCTGTGTGTCTCTCTCCCATTCTCTGTGTGTCTCCCTCCCATTCTGTGTGTCTCCCTCCCATTCTCTGTGTGTCTCCCTCCCATTCTCTGTGTGTCTCCCTCCAATTCTCCGTGTGTCTCTCTCCCATTCTCTGTGTGTCTCTCTCCCATTCTCTGTGTGTCTCCCTCCCATTCTCTGTGTGTCTCCCTCCCATTCTCTGTGTCTCTCTCCCATTCTCTGTGTGTCTCCCTCCCATTCTCTGTGTCTCTCCCATTCTCTGTGTGTCTCTCCCATTCTCTGTGTGTCTCTCCCATTCTCTGTGTTTCTCTCTCTCCCATTCTCTGTGTGTCTCTCTCCCATTCTCTGTGTGTCTCTCCCATTCTCTGTGTGTCTCTCCCATTCTCTGTGTGTCTCTCTCTCCCATTCTCTGTGTGTCACTCTCCCATTCTCTGGTCACTCTCCCCCATTATCTGTGTGTGTCTCTCTCACCCCCATTCTCTGTGTGTGTCTCTCTCACTCCCATTCCCTGTTTGTCTCTCTCTCACCCCCAGTCTCTGTGTGTGTCTCTCTCACCCCCATTCTCTGTGTGTCTCTCTCACCCCCATTCTCTGTGTCTCTCTCACCCCCATTCTCTGTGTGTCTCTCTCTCCCCCATTCTCTGTGTCTCACTCTCCCCCATTCTCTGTGTCTATCTCTCTCCCCCATTCTCTGTGTCTCTCTCTCACCCCCATTCTCTGTGTCTCTCTCTCACCCCCATTCTTTGTCTCTCTCTCACCCCCATTCTCTGTGTGTGTCTCTCACCCCCATTCTCTGTGTTTCTCTCTCACCCCCATTCTCTGTATCTCTCTCACCCATTCTGTCTCTCCCCCATTCTCTGTCTCTCTCTCTCCCCCCCATGCTGTGTCACACTCTCTCCTCCCCATTCTCTGTCTCGCCCCCATTCTCTGTGTCTCTCTCACCCCATTCTCTGTTTCTCTCTCTACCCATGCTGTCTCTTCCCCATTCTCTCTCTCTCCCCATGCTGTGTGTCTCTCTCCCCATGCTGTGTCACTTTCTCGTTTGGTCCCCATGCTGTCTCTCTCACTCTCTCCCCCATGCTGTCTCACTCTCTCCTGCTGCCTCTCTCTGTCTTTCCCCATGCTGTCTCTCTCTCTCCCCATGCTGTCTCTCTCTCTCCCCATGCTGTCCCTCTCTCTCTCTCCCCATGCTGTCTCTCTCTCCCCATACTTTCTCTCTCTCTCTCCCCATGCTGTCTCTCTCTCCCCCCATGCTGTCTCTCTCCACCATGCTGTCTCTCTCTCCCCCCATGCTGACTCTTTCTCTCCCCATGGTATCTATCTCTCTCCCCCCTGCTGTCTCTCTTTCTCTCTCCCCATGCTGTCTCTCTCTCTCTCTCTCTCTCCCTCTCCCCATGCTGTCTTTCTCTCTCCCCCCTGCTGTCTCTCTCTCTCCCCCCTGTTGTCTCTCTCTCTCTCCCCATGCTGTCTCTCTCTCCCCATGCTGTCTCTCTCTCTCCCCATGCTGTCTCTCTCTCCCCATATGCTGTGTCTCTCTCCCCCCCATGCTGTGTCTGTCTCTCTCTCTTTCTCTCCCCATGCTGTCTCTCTCTCTCCATGCTGTGTCTCTCTCCCCCATGCTGTGTCTCTCTCCCCCATGCTGTCTCTCTCCCCCATGCTGTGTCTCTCTCCCCCATGCTGTGTCTCTCCCCCCCATGCTGTGTCTCTCTCCCCCCATGCTGTGTCTCTCTCCCCCCATGCTGTGTCTCTCTCCCCCCATGCTGTGTCTCTCTCCCCCCATGCTGTGTCTCTCCCCCCATGCTGTGTCTCTCTCCCCCCATGCTGTGTCTCTCTCCCCCCCATGCTGTGTCTCACTCCCCCCCCCCCATGCTGTGTCTCTCCCCCCATGCTGTGTCTCTCTCCCCCCATGCTGTGTCTCTCTCCCCCCATGCTGTGTCTCTCTCCCCCCATGCTGTGTCTCTCTCCCCCATGCTGTCTCTCTCCCCCCATGCTGTGTCTTTCCCCCCCCCATGCTGTGTCTCTCTCCCCCCATGCTGTGTCTCTCTCCCCCGATGCTGTGTCTCTATCTCTCTCCCCCATGCTGTGTCTCTCTCTCTCCCCCCATGATGTGTCTCTCTCCCCCCATGCTGTGTCTCTCTCTCTCTCCCCCATGCTGTGTCTCTCTCTCTGTCCCCCCATGCTGTGTCTCTCACCCCCCATGCTGTGTCTCTCACCCCCCATGCTGTGTCTCTCACCCCCCATGCTGTCTCTCTCTCTTTTCCCCCATGCTGTGTCTCTCTCTCTCTCCCCATGCTGTGTCTCTCTCTCCTCCCATGCTGTGTCTCTCTCCCCCCATTCTGTGTCTCTCTCTCCCCCCATGCTGTGTCTCTCTGTCTCTCCCCCCATGCTGTGTCTCTCTGTCTCTCCCCCCATGCTGTGTCTCTCTCTCTCCCCCCATGCTGTGTCTCTCTCTCCCCCCATGCTGTCTCTCTTTCTCTCCCCATGCTGTCTCTCTCTCTCCCCCCAAGCTGTCTCTATCTCTCTCCCCATGCTGTCTCTCTCTCTCCCCATGCTGTCTCTCTCTCCCCATGCTGTCTCTCTCTCTCTCCCCATGCTGTCTCTCTCTCTCTCTCCCCATGCTGTCTCTCTCTCTCTCCCCATGCTGTCTCTCTCTCCATATGCTGTGTCTCTCTCTCTACCCATGCTGTGTGTGTTTCTCTCACCATGCTGTGTGTCTCTCTCTATTCTGGGCCTTACCTGTCACTGTGGAACATTGGAGGGGGGTGGGGAAGCCATCTTGGGCCCTGGCAGCAGACACAGGAAGCTCTCACTGCTGGGGCTCCGCTGCAGCTTACCCCGCACCCACCCCCTGCAGCTAACCCCACCCTCTGCAGCTAACCCTGCCCCCACCCTCTGCAGCTAACCCTGCCCCCACCCTCTGCAGCTAACCCCGCCCCCACCCTCTGCAGCTAACCGCGTCCCCACCCTCTGCAGCTAACCCCGTCCCCACCCTCAGCAGCTAACCCCGCCCCCACCCTCTACAGTTAACCCTGCCCCCACCCACTGCAGCTAACCCCCCCCACCCTCTGAAGCTAACCCCGCCCCCACCCTCTACAGCTTACCCCGTCCCCACCCTCTGCAGCTACAGCCAGACGGCCTCTGCTCTCCTCCTGCTCTCCACCCTGCATTCTTGCTCTCTACTGCCCTCCCCCCTTCTCTGATGGTCAAAACCGGCACAGTCTGAAAAAAACATTTTAAATATAACATGGTATGTTCCATAGTACCTGTTTCTCCCCACATAATGTATCTGCTATGTAAGTCTTGTTAAGTTACAGGCATTAGCAGGTTAATCTATGGGCCAGTGACCCCCCCTTCTGCTTCCCTTGAAGCAGTCTCTGCAGGGGTGACAGGGTATATTCGCCCCAATCTTCACCCGGGATCAAAGGCCATGGGATATGGGGAGATATTTTGAATGAATACTGTACTTTAATTCTTCCAGGGATCTTGGAGGACCACTCCCGCACTTCCGGCACCAGCTTGTAGCGTCGCTGGGCGCCTTCCTCGGCCGTACTCTCCAGAAAAAAGAGGTGATCGGCCTCTTCTCGGTCAGGGTAGCAGCACAATGCGGCCATGCGCTTCACTCTCTCTGGTGGGATCTCTGTTAACCCCACCTGCAGATTGAAGAGCTCTCCATGCCGGTCTAGTGTGGATATCTTACAACACTCATCCAGAAGGAGGGGGTGGATAGTCAGACTATCCAGAGGCAGTTCGCCGGCTTCCTGCAGATAGGCCCTGATTATTGTCCGCACTATGTCGGTGTTGGATCCCAGTATGATCGGGCACTTGGACACTCTCGGAGCTCGGGGCATACCAGTGCCTTCACTTCCATAGGGTGCGATTTGCCAGTGTTCAGCTACAGTATCCTGTCAATGGATATGTAACCTCCTGCTGTCTGGCCTTCCTGCCTCTCATCTGTCCCCCCTACAATCTATCCTAACTGCTGCTGGAATCACTCTACTATTTCCGAAATCTGTTTTAGTGTCTCCCCTGCTTAAATCCCTCTCCTGGCTTCCTATCAAATCCCGTATCACACACTCAATTCTCCTTACTTTTAAAGCTTTACACTCTTCTGCCCCTCCTTACATCTCAGCCCTAATTTCTCGCTATACACCACCCAGACTCTTGCGTTCTGCTCAAGGATGTCTTCTCTCTACCCCTTTTGTATCTAAAGCCCTCTCCAGCCTTAAACCCTTTTCACTGACTAACCCGCACCTCTTGAATGCCCTTCCCCTCAATACCCGACTAGCACTCTCTCTATACACCTTAAAGACCCACCTTAAAACACACCTGCTTAACAAAGCATGAGTAGCTCCGTGGCTGATACTACTGATCTACTGATACTACTGATACTACTGATACTCCGTGACTGACACCTGATAAATAAAGCTTGGCCCCTTGCAGATGCACTTACCAGAATGCCCTCCTAATGTCTCTGTACGTTCTTCATACCTACCAATTCGAGTGTAAGCTCTTCGAGCAGGGACTCTTTTTCCTAAATGTTACATTTATGTCTGAAGCACTTCTCCCCTTTATGTGTTATTTATATTATTTGCTATTTATATGATTGTCACGTGTATTACTACTGTGAAGCGCTATGTACATGTAATGGTGCTATATAAATAAAGACATACATACATACTGTGGCAGGACAGCCTCACGGCAGGGTTTGTAAGACGCTAGACACGGTATGAAACTATAACTGTAGTGGTTTATTAGCCACAAACAAATAAACTCCGGGTGCACTGTCCCTTTAAGAAAACCAAATCATAGAAAATGAACACCTATTCCCTTTAGGGAAAGCTAACTACACCATAGCTTTCGCCCTCACTAACTGCATGGCCAGCTAAGCTGGTTCCCAAGCCAAAAACATGCCCTGGCATATGCCACAGTGTAACACAGTCTCTGCATACAATAGTAAGGGTATTGTTTATCTTAGTCCTTTGGAGCAGACATCCATGCTTCAGCACGGTCTCTCCTCCTTTCTTCCTAGGGGAACTCAGCCCCACATTGAGCCCAAAGAAATGCCTCTGTAGGTCCTCTATACGAGCTTCCGCAGCTGAGGAGCACTTCTATCCCCCCCTTCTCTGGGGAAAACAGTCTCTCTGTCTGGCAGCTTCCTGTGTCTTAAAACACTTTCTCATTCAGTCCATTCAGACCAAGCTGATTAATTAGGCAGCAGCTGCATTAGCCAATCCAGTGAGGATTAACTCTCTGTGAGCTGAAAAAGTACACTTACTGCACTGTTCCAGCACCTAGAGATACCTGGTGGTATCACAATACATGTGCAGCCCTGGGTAGTTTTGGGCTATTATTCTGTCCTCCTCCTGGCAGTAATACCTAGTAAGGGCAGGTTTTCCAGGAGCAATCATGGGTTTTCCCCACACATGCTGTGCAGTGAGACAGTGAAGGTAGCGTCATCAGGCTCTGTGTCCAATTAGAGACACAGGGGTGGTGCTTACTTAAGCTACTGTAAGGAATCCGCTCCACGGTTTACTGGTTACCTTACCTTGCAGACCGGTGCAGTTCTGGAACAGCTTTCCTGAGGTTTGCTGCAGCCTGGATTCACTCAAAGCAATACACACTCCCTCTGGTATCTACTGCAGCTGTGCAGCCTTTCATTGCAAACTATACTTGCATTCACTCATTAGGGGCAGGACCTTCACACCCCCGCCGGGGATTGGCCCGCTGGCCTTTAAGTATTGCTTGCCCATAATGCTCCTTGCCGAGCATAGTCCTTACTGGATGTCAACTGTTTTGCCACAAGCTCTCGCTTGTTCCCCTTTGCTGATACCAGGTCACGCCCTGCGTCCTTCAGCTTCCTTCAAGCCGTTTGTTCTCCAATGCTGATTCCAGGTTACGTCCTGCATCCTTCAGCTCCCTTCAAGCCGCTTGTTCCCCTGTGCTGAAGCAGAGGTTCGTTCCTGCGTCCTTCAGCCTCCTGGATTCCTGCACTAAGTAGTGGTTTCGTCCCTGCGTTCTGCAGTCTCCTGGATTCCTGCACTGAAGCGGAGGTTTCCCTGTATCTACAGCTTCCTGGTTCCTGGGGCCTACTCTTTCCCTAATATAGAGAGGCCGTGTCCTGGTTCCTGCGCTGAAACAGTGGATTCCCTTGCCCGCTCAGGACTTTTGCGCTGTAGCACTGGTGCACCCGTGCAGCAAGACGGTGTGCTATTCTGGTCTGCCTACCATCTCCTGTGACCAGCACCATGGGCCATGGTCGTCGCTCGCGCAAAGGCCAACCCCGCGCTCCTAAGCTGAAGCGGGTTTCTCCTATCTCCTTATTGCCGAACTCTTGCATGGACAATGTTTATCCTGACGTCTCCTGTTCTGACCCTGGCTTGTACAACGACGACGCTGTCTTCTCCAATCCTGATCCTGCGACATATGACTACGAACTGCGCAATCCGGATCAGCCTGCGCGGTCTCATGTCGGTGCTTTTACAACCCCACCTCAGCCTCGCGGTCCGACCCTGGTTTGTGGCGAGCAGAACCCTGACAGCTACTTACTGCATAGCACTTCCTGATTTAGTCAGTCTGTCCCTACCGTGAGAGGGGCAACGTTACCTATATCAAGCTGTCAGGGCTCTGGCAGGCTTGAAGCCTCCCTCCGGGGAGCGACGGGTTAACAAATACCTCCTACCCTAAAAGAGGGTAGGGGAGGAGCAAGGACCACTCTTGGTGCCTGTGACTAGGAGTCGGATCCAGGGACATCCTAAGGGTGGGCACCCTAAGAAGAACTGCTGTGATTGTGACTGCTGAATCCAGGAACCAATTAAAGCATCCTGACCTTTTATAAAAGACCTCCTGCCTGAGACGGAAGTATATTGGGAGGAGGGAGACGTGTTCTTTTGCAGATACTTCACCCCATACAGCTGGAGGCTGCACAAGATGGAGGCGCTGCATCTGTGAGTAGAATTCGGGCAAGACCCCAGAAGCCTGTCCTATTATCCCCCATGCCATCGTGGGAGACTCAGGGACACCTGTTACCAGCAGGTATGCACCACTCACACAGATGTAACCAGAGCAGTATTTCCCCTAGGAGACCCTATGTGCGATTGGGGGGGAAATGAGGGTTACACATGTAAGGAGAGGAAGCACATACTACCATGGACATGGGCTCAAGGAGTATCTCAGTGCTAATGCCACTACATTTGAAGCAGGACATCCCAGGGACAGTAAGCAGACTAGGTGATGCAAATACAATAAAGAAAATTATGTCGTGCACCCCCACAATTTTGAAAAGAATGGGTATAATATTAATAATAGAACGTAGACTAGGAAACGCTGTATTTTTTGCCGCATTGTGGGATGAGTGATTTAAACCTAATAGGACAAAGATTCATAACACGGAATTTAACACGGGAAAATTTGAAACCCCAACAATTTGTGGATTTTGACATCAAATTGTCCTAGTATTGTCAAACTTCAGTTAAAAATGGTAATGTCTGGGCAAATAAATTTTCACGATATTGTGTGGTATCATACGAGCCTATAAATAAGCCACTGTCCACTGTCCATCGAGGCACCGACAACGAAGTTGTCTAGAAAGGCGGCTATTGTCTGTCACAACGATCAAGCGCTGTCTTGAAGTCAAAGAAAAAGGTTAACACTGAACCTGCAACTCTCACATTACTGCGACTTTTTAAAGAAATGTTTAATATAAAATCACAAACTGCAAAACCTTTCCAGGTGACAATGATAATCTCATTCGCAACAGAGTTTCTGAAAGGTGAAAAACATAAACAACACACAAAACTCTAAATGTTTATCCTCAATGAAGGCCGCAGTGTATGAGAAGTTGTACTAGAAGATATCCAGGTCTTCGTGAAGTGTAAAATGTGTTTATTAAATAAAGATCGACGTGCCTATCCCACCTGGGACCTTTATCAAGACTACCATGGAAAACCAATTGAAAACCAATTGCACGGTGAATAATTATCACTACCACCTCGATGTCAGAGTTGTTTGTTACTGTCGTTACCAATTTATTTTCATTTTAAATATTTAATTTCTCTGAAACGGTTCAAACAAATTGCCTGAAAATGTAGGTATGTCCCTTACCTTCCACGTTGCTCCTCTCCTCCCGTGCTCCTCGCATGCCTGCACTTCCCGTCACAGAGGCGCGTGAACGACGCGCCCGGATCGCCATCTCCTCCTGCTCATTGGTGACCCGCGCTCCAGCTGTGGGTTGCGTGCGCCGCCTGAACAGACCGCCGCTCTGAGCCCCAGTCGCGGGCGCACGCATACATATATGGCTGCCCTTACCAATCTCTTGGACTCCTCAGCACCTGCCCTGCATCCAGCCTCGGCCTATCAGCGGTCCACTTATCTGTGACCTCACCTCCTACCATTCCCATTGGCTCCTCACTGGTATTTAGTTCAATCAGCCCTAGGCTGATTGCTGAGCATAGTTAGTTTTTAGTTGTGCTTGCTACAAGCCACTTCCTTGCATTTGTCTTGTCTCCTTGTACCTAGATCCCAGCATTGTATCCGGACTCCTGACCTCTGGCACCCTTGGACCTCGGCTCTTCCATTGGACTTCTACTCTCTCCTACCCACGACCCTGGCTTCAGACTCTGACTACTCTCGACTTCTCCAACCCTGATATGGCAAGTACATCCTACGATCCTACCCTCTCCTGCCCGGACCCGGCGACCACGAGCTGCGCAACCCGAACCCGGCTTCGCGGCCTAAGTCGGTGTTTTCATATCTCCACCTCAGCCTCGCGGTCCGCTCCTGGTTTGTGGTGAGCACCTGTGACAAGGTAAAATAATAAATGTAATTTTTTGTAACAAGAATCCGGTCGATGAGATGTCCCGTATAATTTTTTTTTTTTTAATTTAAAAAACAAAACAAAAAATGAGTTTCCGAGATGGGGGCTGCACTGATTTGGTTGAACCTTCTGCCAGATCTAAGTTAGGACGGCAGAAAGGTACTCACAACATTTAATCAGAATCGGTCAAGGCATTTTTAGCTTGTGGAGAGGAAACACGAAACAAAAAAAGACAGATAAGAAAAGCACACCCCCAAAGGGTTCACAAGGTCTAGGTGATGTCTTCACTTCGTTTGTTCGCTCGCTCATCCAGTTAGTAGGTGCCACTCTAAAATATGACCCCCAAGTAACCTGATGCATAACAAAATGTACCGGGAAGAGGGTGTACTTTTCACAACAAGGAAAATAGTCTGCACACCACTGAATCAATTGAAAAAAGTGCGGACAAAGGGTTATTCCCCAAAATGTTGAGGATCTCAGATGTGTCGGCCCTTTTTCATATATATATATTTATTTTTTTTACATTCTTGGTACAGCTCAACCCCGTTTTAACACAATCCGTTACAACGCGAATCCACTTATAACGCGACGCAAGCGTGGCTCACAATTTTCGTATCTATGAATACTTTACAACACGATTATTGGTATCTTTAATACTTTATTGTACAATGCATACAATTGTACATTATTTCTAACGCAATCGCTTATAATGCGATTGGATTCTTTGGACCTCAAGCACATCATTATAAGGGGTTTGGGCTGTGTATCTTTGGTGCATATGTTTTTTTTGTATTGATTTGAACTACATTTTCAATTTAGCAATTGATTCAGTGGTGTGCAGTCCTGTATCCTTGTTATGAAGAGCCCTTCCGCTTATGGGTACATTAGGTGAGCAAAATAGTCATTTCTGGCCAACGTCTATGTTTCTATGAGCTTGGATTTGTGACCCTGACTGAGAGTAAATGCATATTCTGAAAATAATTAGATTTCTTTTCATTATATCATGATTTCAGAATCCTAAAACAGCAGCCAGTGTCCACAGGCAGGAGACCTCTGCATGTTATGCTGTAGGTGACACGTTCTTCATATAGAGATATCAGCTAGATTGTAATGAAACGGGCAGCAGCACGGTTGAAAGCCCAGTCCTGCGGTCCCTTTCATCAGTGTCGCTGCCAGTGACCCAAGAGTAGGTGTAAGGCACTGGGATTGCGTTTGTATGACACTATATCATGTGTACTGTAAACTTTATTATATGTGAAAGCAGTGGTAGCGTGTATTTTGGGGCATTTCCACATGTGTACCATCTTTCTGGGCATGGGCCCGGTCAGAGACCCTTTCACCCTCAGACCCGTGCTCCCCTGCTGGACATCGATTTTCCATTGGTGGGGGTGCCCATGTATGAACATGTAGGCCGCTATTTCCATGCTGCCTCTAGGACTTTGGAGGGGGGGAAAGGGAAGGGGACAGAGACCAGTGTCTAGGGAAGGTTGGGTACAAAGGGCACTTGCTGGTTACGCACACCGCCCAAAAGCAAATCTGGGGATTGAAGGACTGGCGGACGAGGTCTGATTTGTGGGAGACATTCTGGGTAAGCCATTCAAGCTTGCACCTTGGGAGTTAGCAGACCCCTGTTAACCCAGTAGTTGTTGTAACTGACTGTGCTGAATGTTTTACAGTGTTTTTCTATTCCAACTGTGCATCTACAGTATGCTGGTGATGTTCCCTGTTGGCTCTTGCCAGAATAACCCTTTGTTTATTTAATCCCTTACTCCGCCTTGTGCTGAGATCCCTGTGTAAATCACCAGGTCCCGTGACATACATTATTCATTAAGAGTACACAGAATAAAGCACATAAATACAAAGTATCTTGAGGAATGTGTGAATGTTATCACATTCCTGGTATGCATCTAATATCTCTGTTCAACTTCAATGCTATGAACATGCCTCCAAGGGATCGTTTTTTCAAGATTAAAGATGCAAAGGGTACAACACAATGCCAAGATGGACACTGAATCCGTGCAAGAAGTATTTATGACATTCCCCAGAAAGATGTTATCTTTCCAGAGACTAAAACTGTAATGCTTTATTTTTTCATTTAATTGTTTGTTCTTAGCAAATGTAAGTGATACCACGTGTGTTAGTGACTGACAAAGCTTATGAAAGCAAGGAAGGCACATGAGAATTATTACAAGGAACATACTGTATTAAAACAAACTAAGCTAATACTGTACTTTGCCACTAACACGCACCTAGGTAGATTGAATATTGTTGTATTTACAATCAAATCTTTACATCTTTCCAATGGGCTGCTTCTGACAGATATCTTCCTTCTAAAAACCCTGCATTAGAAACACAATATTCACTGTTAACTGTTTCCTTTTCTGTAAAATACGTTTTAGGTATACCATGGGACACATACCTAGATATAACAATATATGTAATCAATAAAAACAGCAATGCCATCTTTTTTTCATAACTTGATCTGGCTCTCCCTCCCCCTGCTACTAAATTGTGTTATTTTGTAGCTCTGGGGAACCCATTGCTTCCCAGATATTCAGCAGCAGGGATTGCTGCTTCAGGCTGCGTTTCCAGTGCGTTCTGTAGAACGGCGCGCCCAGTGGGGGCGGCACGTGCACAGCGCTTCACCGCAGATCGCGGTCCTGGGAGAGTTTGCGACGGAAGGGGGCGTGGTGGGAGGTTTGCGGGGCGTGGCCATGAGCTCACGCTGCTGGTTCGTCCTCATTGGCTGAGGGGAATGGCCATGCCTCTGTCGCAAGTTACACATACAAAAAAATTGTATATGAGAAAATTTGCAGTACAGCGCGGCTGCTAAATGCGCGCGATGCATGTACTTGGCCCGGATAGATTGGGGGGAGGTGCTTGTGCGCACTGGGACCTCAGCCTTAAAATGTTGATCTCCTCCTCCTGAACACGAATCAGAAAATCTTACTTCAATAAAGCTTTCGAATGTTTGCCCAAACTAAAGAGAACTAAGTATCCTTATTAGTTACAAGAGGCATAGTAACCTCTTATCTATGGGTATGACCACGATCCTGGTGGTTGTAGATCGGTTCTTCAAATAAGCTAATTTCATCCCTCTGAAGGAATTACCTAATGCCGCTAAACTTTCGGAAGACTTCATACCGGAAATTTTCCGTCTCCATGGAGCTCCTTAAGTCATCGTGTCGGATCAGGGCTCTCAATTAATTTCTACATTCTGGAGGGCATTTTGCTATATCACATAAAGCTTTTTGCTAGCAACTTGGAGTGTCCTTACACTTTTCCGCGTATCGCCCCCAGTCTAATTGACAAAAAGAGTGAACTAACCAGTCCTTGGGAACAATATATCCAATGTTTCATCTCCGAGACTGAAGACGACTGAGCAGACCTCTTGCCATGGGCAGAATTCTCCCATAACAACTTGAGAAGCGAGTCATCGCAGGAAACATCCTTCTTCGCTAACTATGGTTTTCATCCCCTAGCTCTTCCCTCATCAGTAGCCGCATACGCAGTTCTAGACGTGGATAACCGGATCCAGCAGCTACAGGAGCTATGGGGGAAGATCCAGGAAAACCTTCAGAAAGCGGTGACGACACAAAAGAGGCAGGCAGACCGGCATCATCGTGATATATCAGCATGTCATCCTGCTAGCAAGGTATGGCTTTCTACCAAAAATATTAGGTTAAAGCACCTTCGGCGAAGCTATCTCCCAGATTTATTGGTCCTTTCTCTATCATTGAGAGGGTCAATGCAGTAGCATATCGGCTACGCCTTCCAGTCTCCATGAAGATTCCCTACGTATTCCATATGTCCTGCTACAACCCTTTGTACAGGATCCCAGGTCTCCTGTTCCTGGGTCTCCTCTGGAACATATTCGAGTGGAAGTGTAACAGGAGTTCAAAGTTCAGATGATCCTGGACTCCAGGGTGTCCAGAGGTATAATCCAGTACCTAGCCCTTTGGAAGGGTTTTGGCCCTGAGGAACGTTCCTGGATCCCCAGGGATCGACTTCATGCTCGTCTAGTTCGGGCATTCCACCAGAGATACCCCTTGAAACTATCCCTGTAGCGTCTGGAGGTCGCTTCTGAAGGAAGGGGGGGAGTACTGTGAGGATCTGGCAGAGGATCCACTCCAGAGTTTGATCTAGACCTTTCTCATCAGATATTCAAGAGACTATATAAGTATTTCACTGTGTATTTTGTCACATTGGATGTAGCATTGGGCTTTTCTGTCTTTTGTTGTATACATTTGGCCATGCTCTGTAGCACTCCTTTTGACACTAATATATATATACAGTATATGTGTATGATGTGGTGGGTGTTGGGGTTCTGAGCTTGCTGGGATTGTGTTCATTCATTTGATTTTCAACTGGTATCATTTGTTTGGAGGTTAGTGGCCCCTCCTCCCAGGGTGTAAGCTCACCCCACCCCACTTTTTAAGTAACAAGGTTGTTTTCATGTTCTTGTGCAGTACTTGTCCATTGTGGCCATTCTCCCTCCAGCAGAGGTACAGTAAATGAGAATTTGCATAGGTAGTGTTAGGACCTGCTTACTGGTCATACCTTGGTGGCTTGCAGGCTTAGAACGCTTTGGTCAATGGGTTTAACTAAATGATGTGATGGTTCAGGGGATTCCTTCCCCTCCATGTGTCCCTGGCGCTGTGCTTCCCCCTGCCTCTGATATCCCTTCCTTGCCGCCCCATTCTGTTCTTCCCTCTTCCTCCCGCACCCGTCCCTCTGCGGCATCCCCTGACGCTCTCCCAGCGTCTGTGCGCGTTCCCCGCAGGGCGCGCGCGCCTTCTGAAACTCCTGTTTCCCTCTGCAGTACTCCCCACTCACGGTCTCCCTCTGCTCCTGCTCCGGTCCCCTTACCTCCTGCAAACTTACCTCCGGATCTCCCCCCGCCCTCGGCGTGTGCCCCCGCAGCGCTGCGCGTGCCTCTTGACACAGCCTGTGCACGCGCACTCTAACCTTAGAGTTAGAGCATACGCTCCTCTTGTAAGCTTTCCCAGACCTCTAGCTCCTCCTCCCATGCTGTACAAGCTATCTCCCTCTCTGGTTCCCCTGTCTCCTCCCTCCTCCTTCTCTCCTTCTCACCTATCCCTGCTGCCTCTCACTTCACCCTCTGCTCCTCATCTCTCTCCCATTGGTGTTCCCTCCTTTATAACCCCTGTCTGTCCTCTAGCTCATTGCTCTGCATAGTTTCTAGTAACCTCTGTGTGTGCAGGCCTATGCTTGGCTCTCCTGTGTCTTTTCAGCGTTTGTTCCTGCGCCTGCTTACCCCTGGATCTCCCTGGCTTGACCTCTGCTTGTACTGGATTACCCTGCTCTCTCCTGCCCCTTGAACCCTGCTTACGGATACGACTTTGCTGCCTTCTGTTATCCCTGGACTCTGCTTACCATCTTTCAACAGGCCCGGCAACGCACTACCACACTCCGGGCATGCCCTCACTGCTGTGGGTGCATGTTTAAACCCTACCCACCTCAGTACTGGGGACTGGCCAGGTCTGCGGGCCTACAGGCGTTACAAATGACCCTTATTCAAGAGAATAGATAAATATTTCACTGTGTAATTTTGTCATATTTTATGTAGCATTGGGTTTTCCTGTCTTTTGGTTCATCATCAGTGCCTGCTGTGCAGACCCCACCCAGCAACGAATCAGGGCTCTGATTATAGTATCAGCTTCTGCTTTGCTGCAGCGATTGGCCGTTCCTCCTTTTATAGACTCAGCGATTGCCTGTGCAAATCGGCTGAGCATAATAGTATTTTACTTGTGACATCGTGCTCATCGCAAGCACTCTGTTTTGCCTGTCCTGCCTTGCCTTGCGGGGCCTTTTCTTGCAGTTCCTTACCTGAACCCTGGCTCCTGTCTATGACCAACCGCCTCTCTACAAGCCTCGACTACGGCTAGTGATCCCAACGTTCAATACTCTCTCCAACCCTCGACTACGGCTAGTGACCCGAACTTCTCTCAACTTCTCCCAACTTCCCCAACCCTCTCCTACTTCCGACCACAGCAAGTCTATTTATGTTCCTCACTTCTCCAAACCCGACCCAGATACCCATGCCTACGAATCTGCATTCCGGACGCAACTTCGCAGCTCCAGGTCGGTGTTTCTATATCCCCACCTCGACCTCGCAGTTCAGTCCAGTTTGTGGCGAGCACTCGTTACACCACGGACCTCTGACACATACCGCAGCAAACCACCCAGATCCACTTGGAGATATCCCTTTGTGATAAAAAACGCTTGTTTTTATCTGACATCATGTGAGTTGAATATCTATAGTCTTTATCTGCAATTATATATAATTTCTAGCACAAAAGCACAACAGTATGTTTTTTCTTATGTTTTTATTTTCACATGTACCTTTATCTAAAGTTTGCGCTTTGTGTTTGCTACTAGCTTTATGTGAGATGACTTTTCTTGTTTAGAACATTTAGCTTGTAGTTTCTGCTAAATTGTGGGCTGCCTCAGGCCTAGACGGTGAGAGCTCGGATGCGGTTTTGTCCTACACAACAATATTTTGCTGAAATATGTATCAGTTTGAGTAATTATATTTGTGTGATGATATTAATGCAATGTTCATATTCTCTCCACCAATCCAAACAGGTTTCCTTGTGTTTCCCCCCACCCCCTTTCCTTTTCCCTTTTGGATGGCAGACAAACCACAAACCAAAGGAGCAGATTCGCTGGGCTCTTTTTTTGCTTAGATAGTCTCTCTGATGGTTCCTTCAATGTCCTGGAATGTAGGTAACATCAACTCTCACACAAAGAGGCACCAAATCCTATCTCATCAAGGTTAGGCACTAACATTGCTTTTCTGCAGGAAAGACACCTGACACAAGTGGAACAGGTCAACCTCTGTGTCACGGGAGACTCCTGTGGCGGGTAGGATCTTGGTGGCCAGAACAGCAGGAGCGTACCAGGGGTCACAAGCAGAGATCAGAGGCAAGCAGCAGATAGCGAAGTCAGGTAACAAGCAGGGGTCCGAGGCAGGCGGCAGATAGCGAAGTCAGGTAACAAGCAGAGGTCGGCAACGAGGAGACTGGAACAGGACAGGCGAGCAGGGACAGGTCTGGGAGCAGGGACTGAGAACGGGAACACATAGGGACAAGCCAGATTACCAGCAAGGGCCTTTACTGCGAACAGACTCAAATACAGGTACAGGAACAGATCAGGATCAGAGGCATGTGCATAGGAGTCTGATTTGAAACAGAGGCAAGGGAGGAACAGGAAAGGGAGGTTTATATATGCAGGCTGAGAGGGAGCACAGGTGCAGAGGTGTCAGGTATCAGAGTCTGGAATGTTCCTTAGTTTAGCAGCAGCAATCCCGGTGGACAAGTATAGGTACTGCAGGCTAGAACAAGACATTGAGAGTGGCAGCAGTCCCGGTGGCCAAGCATGGGTACAGCAGGCTAGAGAATATGACATTACTCCCCCCTCCCAAGAGCGTTCTCCGGACGATCCTCCAGGCTCTTCCCGGAGGCCTTGATGAAAGTGGACTCAAGGTGACCCACCTCTGGTGGTTTGTCAGCGGGCAGAGGGTACTCCACAGGTATTGGGTGCTGCAGGGAACCTCCGAATGGGTGCGCTAAACCCAAAAGTAGGGGCAGAGACATCAGGAACGTGGGCATCAAGGATGGGTGCAGCCTTTCCACATGAGTCAGTGGGGACACAGAGTTCGCTCTTCATGGTCTCCTCCTGCGACTGCCGTTTCGTGGCATCACCGAATGAAAGACCAGCTATTTGAGTTTTCGGCTCTTGAAGCTGTCCTTCTGCACTTCTTTTCCCACTCAAAGCAGTTGTCAGTTCAGCTTCTTTGGAGTTGAGTCGCGACTCCATATCTCCCAGCTGACTTAGAACAAGGCTTAAATGTATTTAGTTTTCTTTATTTCTGACCTGTAGCTGCCGGTACTCCTCCCAGACCTTGTCCAGCTCCAGCTGCAGCCGGGCCTTCTCATGGGCTGTGTGATTCAACACTTTGCAGGCCTCAGCCATCTTGACCTGATAGCGCAGTGTCAGGCCAACCACTTGACGGACGGACACCTCCTCCCTCTCTTTTTTGGCACGCTGTGTCTTGAGCTCAGCGATCAGCAGTGCTGTGAGATTGTATACATTGTACAATAAATTACAATACATTGTCATTTCCGGTATCGCCGAGACGCTGACACGCACCCGTGAGATGCACGCCATACTACAGGGGAATCAGAGACCTGTCCGATCCTGTTGCCGAGATCCTATCTGTGAGATCTAAATGCCTGTTACTACTTTTAATCATGTGAGAGCATTGCATTATACATACCTTTTATAAAATTTGTATACAGTCTACGCAATGTCTGGCTCTCTTATCTGATACCAAGGTTACCAGAGCGCACATCTAGACCAAGAATCTATCTATTACTACCGCAAGCGGTGGAGCATCATCCAAAGATACCATTACGTGTACATATTCCATCTCACATTTGTGAGTATTCTACACATCAATTTTAGGATAAAGTCATCACTTTCTTATAACAGTATTGCACTATCAGAATATATTTTCTTCTGTCTTCACATGTTTGCGCTTCCCGACGATCAACTCTGCATCCACAATACAAATACCACACAGGAATCTGGAGTACAAAATCAAAGAAAGGTTCACCTGTTGCTCCAGCAATGTCGTGAACCTTATCATGCGCATGAAATGCCCAGGATGCTACTACATAGGTGAGATGGGACAGGGGCTAAACAAGAGAATGAATCTGCAATGCCACAGCATCACATGCGGAACAAGAGACAATCCTGTCGGCTAATATTTCCCTTACTCTGGCCATGAGATGAACGATCTGAAGGTGGCCATACTCAAAGGTAATCCTAGAACCCCGAAAGAGAGACAGTTGCATGAATTCAAATTTATGAATCTGTTCGGGACACTGACCGGTGGCCTAAACCGAGACTGCAGTTTCATGAGTCATTACTGACACAAGTGAACTCTCTTCCCATGAGTGCTAAATCCCATGTCTATAAATACTGCGCTATAAGAAGTCACATACACCTGTTTCTTACACATACACATTTACAATGTAATTCTATCCCTATATACCAATAGGGACCCCATAGTATCCACACACATTAATAGTAATGCAACACCCTCTTACATTTCTACACCCCCCCAAAACCATTGGTATACACTCCCCCTCCACACACACCTTTTGTAAAGCGCTGTATACACTGTGGGCGCTTTAAACATTTATATTTACACACATACACACAAAAACACACTCTTACATCACTAACATTCAAGGACCATTTAACACCTGAAGTCATAAATCGCATACTGCACAGGGGGAGGGATAGGTTTCAGTCAGATACATTCCAGGCTGTTTTTAAAGTAAAACGTTTCTTGCTTTATCCATTGTAACATCGCCGGAAGAAGAGATCAGTGTATCTCGAAAGCTCGCACAAATAAAAGCATTTTGTTAGCCACAAAACGGTATCGTCTATTAATTTTTGATTATATATAAATATATAAAAGAACACAACATAACACACTGATGAGATTAATGTCCAGATGAGGTTACAAAGTGTCCTTAATTAGTCATCACATTCAAGAGCCAACATCTCTGAAGAAATCATAAAGAGTGTGGTTTATTTGATACTATAATTAAGAATGATATTGTCTTTAAAAGAATAATTAATTCATTTTTTTTAGCCAAGTGTGTGAATTATTTTCTGTGTCCACTCTTCAACCACCCCACACTTTTTCCATTTTTTCCATGTGGAGATTAACATAATTCGTTATTTTACAAGCTACCCACATTTTTAGCAGAAAGACATGCATTTAGTTGGACCAAAATAAAGACACCGTTGTTGAAAAGATTTTGAAAGTTTTGTGATATAAAAAAAAGATTTGGACAGAGGGTCTCAAAAGCAAATTAACTATAAGCCCCAGAAAAGTCATCTACTGATGTGAAGATGTTGCTTGTATTGTGTCTCAAAGCTCTTATGAAACATCCATGAAGGACTATAATGTTAAATCATAAGGGATGAATCAGAACATAGCATTGGATTTGTTGATTGAGATAAGGTTTGAAATACAAAATCATCTTGTTATTGCAGATCAGTGCTGGCCTGGCAAAAAGGGTTTCAAGAGCTGACGTTCAATGTATTTAATAACTCCAATAAAAGTATCATCTGGAATTTGTTACCAAGCACAGAACAAACCAAGGGTAAAGTACACTAATATCATTTTTATAGCTGAATAGTGTCAGCTTATACATGGTAGCAAAGGTCAATCTGGAGTATCGACGTAGATGTAGCAAAAGTAAGAACACGTGGAAACAATATGGTGTGGATGGACGTAACAGTATAACAGCATGTTTTGACGTTTGATTTTATCTGTGTAGAAATATATTTGATAAATAAGACTGTGAACCATTTATACTACAGACGACAGAGATGCCCAATGTTACATCCAACATGACAGAAATACACAGTAAAATACTTACATTTTCTCTTGCAATAGGGTCATTAGTTTGGCCAAAGGGTTAAACTAAATGTATTTCTGTCATGTTGGATGTAGCATTGGGCTTCTCTGTCGTCTGTTGTATACATATGCCACGCTCAAAAGCACTCCATTTTGACACATATATTTTGTGGGGGCTCAGGGTTCCCAAAAAGAGCTTGCTGGGGTTCCGTGTTTTGTTTGTTTGTTTGTCCGGGTTCAGCGGTGACTCCTCCTGGTGGAAGCTGGCAACAATGACGGCCTCTTCTGCTAGGAGTGATGTCACTTCCGTCACCACTAACTTCCATCTCAATCAACTGCATTCATGCCGCTAAAGAAGTTTCACTTAAAAAAAAAAAAAAAACAGAGAGATCCTTTTTTAAAAAAACTCCCTTTTTTCTAAAATTGACCTATTTTTACTTACAAGCATTATATATGTGTCCATTGCGCGCTCCAACCGCGAGCGTTTCAGCAATAGCGATGGTTCCGATGTTATTATTCATAGAACAAGATTTTTTATCAATAGATGAGGATGGTGTTTAGGTGCATGACCACTATTGGTTATAAAATACTAGTATGTATCTGCTTTGCACTTTGTATCTTGACAAAGGTGCGTGAGCACCGATATGTTGATAATAAAAAAAATAAGTATATTTGCAGAGTCCACCAGCCTTTTTTATTTTTCAAGCACCCTCGTATTTTTACGTGTTGATGAATGTTATTGTGATGGAGTGAGTTTTATCCCCATATTCTACCACAGTTGTTATATAGCCAGAGGTAATCCCGCAATTTTATTGGTACTTAAAATATGTTGTGTGATTGCTGCTGTAATAGGCTATTAGGCTGACACAAAATATAAATTCATTTAAAACAATGCCTATTTCTGCATGACAGCACAAAGGATAAAATCTAAGGTGACTTTTTTATAGGTAGGATTTATCTCATTTTTATCAGACAGCAGCCGGTTTAGTATAATGGATTGAAAGCTTCATTTATGACCTGTTAAGGAATTACTGAAATTAGTCAATCAGTGTCCACATTACAGCCTGGATTTCATTTCCCCGATATGAAAAATAAGCCCCTTTCTTCTCCTCTCAGATCTTCCAATTCGTCACTATTCCCACCGCCCAAAAACAATTTAGAAGCCGAGTGAGTTAATGTTCATTTTTATGGTCTGAAAGATGCAACAGAATCAAAGTAATTCTGTTAAGTAGAAGCAAATGACCACAGTTGACACAGCCATTTCTGTCTGTTCATACCATAGACCTAGATGCATTAAGCACTGTTAGGCTACTTAAAGGAGCATTACAACAAAATTGTTGTTAATACAGTAGGTATGAAGCAGGGTTTCTTTCTAAGCTGAACCGTGTTATTTTCAGCTACGGCGACCCACTCCTACCCGAAATGCATACCTCCAAAGGTGCTGCAGGTTCCTTATGCAGATGTACTGTAAAGCTCCCACATCACAAGGGCCAATAGGAAGTCGACACAGCTTCCTATTGGCTCCCATGGGACATTTAAACCTCCATATTCTTCACCCATCTGGGGATGCTACCGGCAGCAACTATAGAGGTATGTATCGCGGGAAGCAGGGGGTCCACAGAGCTAACATTTCCACGGTTCAGCTCCAAGACTCCCTGCTTCATATGTAGACAACCCTAGGCAGAACCACACCTTTATAGTGATGTAAACCTAAGTTAATGTGACGTTAACAGTAACAACAACAGAAGAAAAAAATAAAACACTGCTACATCCAATGTGCCAAAATACATAGTTAAATACGTCAATGTTAGTATTCTCATGAGTAAGGGTAATTTAGTTAAACCCTTTAGCCAAAGCATTATAAGCCTGCGGCCACGTCACAGCATGACCAGTATGCAGGTCCTAACACTGCCTGTGACGTTAATAGTAACGCTGTATTCACTTGGCACAATAACACGCCATGTTTTCTCCCGTAAAGAGCATAGTTAACTATAACGAACGTTAGTAGTAATGAGATGCAAATGAGGCATTACCATATCAGCCCCTATTTACTGAAGCTGTTAAGGTTAATGCAGGGACTTAACGTTACGTTATTTAAGACAGGGGGGCGCAAACTTTTTTCCCTGCGCCCCCCGGCCGGCGGTCCCCTTTCTTCCGCGCCCCCCCCCCCCCTAACCACCAATTACCCGCTTTCCGGCGTCTTGACGTCACGTCGCCATAGCAACGTGACGTCACATGACCTCCTGGCGTCATTTTGACGCCGCGTTGCCATGGCGACGCAAGAAGGAAGCCGCCGGAGTCACGGGTAAGTATGGTTTACAGAGGCCCTGCAGCTCCCCCGGCACTTAATTTAAGTGCCTTCGGGAAGCGCGCGGGGCCTCTGTAAACCCCGCGCCCCCCCACCGGCAGTCTCGCGCGCCCCACAGTTTGCGCACCGCTGATTTAAGACATAGCAAAACTTGGTGTTACTCCTATCCAGTTTCTGAAATAGGGTTTTTGCAGGGTCTGGGTGGGTGTAACGCATGTTATATGTAAGTAAAATCATGACCTTGCGGCATTCCCCTGTATTCTACTTTCCTCTCTCTCCTCTCGAGCAAAAGCCCTATTCTGCTGTCTGCCTAGACGGTGAGGCCAAGGTTTACATAAGGTCCTGTTATTGGAAGATAACGCAGCGTTATCCTACAATAACATGACATTTACCCAATTCTAATGAGATATACAACTGCATGGCCAGGAGCAAGGGTATTATGCACCCTAGGTGAACCTTCAGCCTTGCGCGACCCCGCAAAATGAACTCTTCGGAAATTAATATTGTGCATTAGTATGAATACAAAATCTGCATTTACTGTATAATTACAGATTTATTTTACATTAAAAAAGAGAATATGACACTGATTGTACATTCTCATTGCACTGGATGGGGGTTATAGTGCCTGGGGGAGGGGAGTGTATAGTTATGTGCCCTGGGGGGAGTTATGTGCCTGAGGGGTATAGTTATGTGGCTGGGTGAGGTGGGGTGGTATAGATAAGTGCCCTGGGTGGAAGTAGTGGTTATATGCAGTGCTACAGACAGCTTTCCTGGGGTCAGAAACTAGAGTTCCTCTTGCCACCCCCTCATGTCTGCGGCCTTGCAAGACCACCTCTATCTCTTCACTCCCCTTGCCCCCTCTCTCTCCCCCATTTCTCTCCCTCCCCATCTCTCTTCCGCGCTCTCCCCCATCTCTCTCCCTCCCCCATCTCTCTCCCTCCCCCTCCCCAATCTCTCTCCCTCTCCCTTCCCAATCTCCCTCCCCACCTCACTTTCTCTCAGGGGGAGATCTACGGCAGCGAGGAGACAGGAACACAGGAACAGGACTGCAACAAGGGAACAGGACTGGACAAAGGAACAGCAACAAGGCAACAGAAGGGACCAAGCAGTTGCTGGAGGAAGCAGTATAAACAGGCACAGATAGACAGGAAGGGGAGATTTATATAGGGCAGGCTGAGAGACAGAAGACAAGTGCAGGTTATCAGGTTTCAGAGTCTGGAAGGTTCTTTGACCGAACTAACAAGAGAAGCAGCAGTCCCAGTGGATGAGTGGTGGAACTGCAGTTGGGAGCAGGATGTCAATGAAGAATCTGACTCTGGTGCCACCACCTCTCCCTCTCTCCTCTCTCCCTCATGCTCTCACCTTTCTCTCTCACTTCTCACTCCCACCTCTCTCTCTCTCACATAATACAAATGTCATTCAGAGTTGTTTAAAAAAAAAAAATGCTACGAGTATTTTCTCATAGTACTGAACTGATTAATTAATTTATTTTTTTAAAACACACGTTGGATATTTCGTGGTCTGCCGCTTTAAACTATTGTAATGCACCAGAAGGACAGTATAATTAAGACAGGTATAGATCACATGGCAATCCTGGTTAGTATTAAAAGCCTTGACATCAGAGATAAAGAATCAGTATATAGGACCAAATTGAAGTAAACACACATGCGTAAAAAGTATTTGTACCAGTTTAGTACAATGTGTTTAGTTCAATTTGGTCCATCATAGGACTGCACCCTTATCTCTGATGTAAAGGATTTTGATGCTAACCAGGATTGTCATTGTCGATTTCACGCGCAGGATGCAGCAAATGGCAAAAACGACACCACACTCTGAAAATGCATCAGGTATATAAATATATATATATTGAAATAGTGCGTTTGACCAACCAAAAATGTGTGAAATCATTAAAAACTTGAAGTATAAAAAAAAATACAAAATATGAAAAGGACAGAGTGATATCCCAGCAATGGTGCAGAGGTGATACATGATGTTTTCGGGATACCGACACCTTACAGATGCAGCCACGAGTATCCGAACACTTGCAACATGGGGCAATCTCCCAGTAATGCTGCAACATTTCTGCAGTCTCTGTCTCTTCTCTCTCTTCTCTCTCTTCTCTCTCTCTCTCTCTCTCTCTCTCTCTTCTCTCTCTTCTCTCTCTTCTCTCTCTTCTCTCTCTTCTCTCTCTTCTCTCTCTTCTCTCTCTTCTCTCTCTTCTCTCTCTTCTCTCTCTTCTCTCTCTTCTCTCTCTTCTCTCTCTTCTCCCTCTTCTCCCTCTTCTCCCTCTCTCCATTCTGCCTGGGTGGGGCAAACAAGCTTGATAATCACCTCTCTTTCAGAAGCTCTTTTAAAACGATGTACATTTTCTAAAGGTACTTAATATCACCAGTATGTTAGTAAGTGTGTGATTCTCTTACAGCATCTGTCATTACACATGGGGGTTGGGGTGGGTTGGTAAATCAGCGTTGGATTTGACGGCCTTCAAAAAAATAGAAAAAGTATTGTTTGTTGAAGTTGTTTGCGTAGTCAAAATAAGCAGCTTCCCAGGAAGCAGTAATCCAGGTTTATATGTGTGTACTTTGTACAGAATGTGCCTGTCATGTCAACTTGACCCTTGTACCCTTCACTTCTTGCCCATTCCGTTTAATAACCCACACAAATAAATACAGACACCTTGGTTGGGTACAAATGGGTACATTTTATTAAATATAACAGCAACCTCCTGGACCTGGTCAGCAAGTTGCGCCACCCAATGACCTTGATTATGCTGACTGCCACAACATGACCTACTGTAGTAAGCTCTCATGGTCGCCCCCACTTGGGGTCCCTCGTAGGTGTACGGATCATGCTGCCCTTCTCAAAAAAAGGTCAGGGCTTTATATTTTGCAACCTGAGCTTCTAAGGCCGAGTCCATAGAAGGACAGGCCGTGCTGAGCCGTGCGGACGCTCCGCGCTGAGCCCCTGCATCATCAATGAGGATGCCTTGAGAGGGGGCTCACGCGAGCGTCCGCAGGCATGCGGAGGCGCTGGAGTTTTCAGCCGAGCGCAAAGCTGTTTTTCGCGCGCGCTGTCGGCTGAAAACATCCAATCAGCGCGGAGCAGCGTCAACGTCACGGCGCCGTGACGTCGACGTCAGTGCGTTGCGGGCGATTGGCCCAGCGACGTTACTGCCCCGCCACCCTCAGTCTCCCCCCGCCTCCGATCGTGCCCGCTGGCCTCAGCGTCAGCGCGGCTCGGACTCCTCACCCCTCTATGGCCCCGGGCCTAAGGCTGACGTCACTCTCACGCTCGCCGCCGAGTGGCATCTTGATCAGAAGAGCAGGCAGTGAGAGGAAACATGGAGGCGTGGCGGTGGCGTGGCTATGAGCGGTTCGCCCTCATTGGCTGAATCGCTCACTTGACACAGCAAATTTCAAAGTCTCTTCAGGAGTCTGTCACCCTGCAGCTCCAGGCGGCGCAGTGATGGTGAAGGGGTAAACAGGTCATAAAATAAAGGTATTATGCCCGGCTGGTTACCTCTGAAACTTGTTTTAGATTGTCAGCTCTTCAACCTGGGGATTATACCTGCAATGAATGTATTGTATGATACAATAAAGATGACAATAAAGAATTTTTGTGTCTTTTACCTGTCCAGGAGTGTTAACCAATGGAGATTCTCAGGTTATGAGTTACAGAGTGACTTTGCAGTAAAAGTGTTCCCTCAGATTGTGTCTATGTAGACGAGTTACTGGCCACCCCAAAAATGTATCCGGGAGCCGAGTCAGATTCCTGGGTACATGTAGACACCAACCTCCGGACAAAGTCCTCCCTGGAAAGCAGTCCACGCGGCTCACCGTCGCGATGCCCTGCTTCAGCACAGACCAGAAAGGTAAAAGTGGTATAGGGATACGCATATCCCAGGTATAGTCAAGGGTCCCTGGTTTAGGGGGAGTCCCCACAGAATATCCCTCAAACACACGGACCAGGTATAGGGGCTCGGGGTGTCTCCAACCATGTATAAGGTTGGCGAGAGTAAAATTATTTCTAAGTCCAGCTTCGGTACAATAGAAGCAACTCTGAAAAGGAACCTAAGCATTATTTGAATCACTTTTTATTAAACTTCTGATAGGAAGGTCTAGGAGCTCGTCTTTTCAGTAGATCCTAGGGGACGAGGGGACTTGAAAGTCTTAGAGATGCTAAGGTGTTAGGGCGGGCGGAGTACCAAAGTTACACTCAAGTACCTTGACATGAATAAGGGCTAGCCGGCAAACATTTGCCCAGACTCTGAGGAGCCTGACCCAACGGGGGGTTCAATATGCTAAGCGGCAGAAGTGCCAGGTTGGCACATGCCCCTTGCAGAATTGAAATCAGTGCCTGCCCGGCTTCAGAGTACCGGCAATCTGTGATAAATTGGTAGAAATATTCCACACTCTGATTGCCTGTAGCGTTTTGTGAATGGGACTGAAATCCTATAAGAAACCTAGCAGCCAAACAGGTCATCAGATTCTAAGCGTAAAGACAGAAGCAGCAATTTGAAACCAGCAAAAGATTGCTCTGAGAGAATAGGCGTGAGCGGCTTGGAAATTTCAAGACAGGACACTTTCTAAGTCCCACTTTTCGGGGCCAAGTTCTGAGAAGAGAACGTAGCGGTCGTGACTGGATCTACAAGCCGAAAAGAGTACCAAGACGTTTGGTACTATCTCTCGGTCAATGGATTTGGGCAGCTCCGGAGCAGATACAGCGGTGGCGTCTGGTAATTCATGCCGAAATGAGTTCCAGGACTTTTCTGGGTACATCCCGGTCAACTAAAGACTTTGTTTTAAGGACTATCTAAGCTAGGAAAGGTTTGTTTTTTCGTCCAGATCCCCAGTAAGTGTGTTTCCTCCTGTTTTTTGTGATTCACTGTGTGTATGTCTGTTAAATGGAATAAATTACAATTTGATTTACTTCTTGGTTTTGCTCATGAATGATCCTGGTATAAAGGTGTAAATTGGCAGGTCTCCAGTGACAGGTGCGCACGTCGCTAATGGTATGTGACCCTACATAGGATTTCTGCAATTTGGTTTTGTACCGCCGGCGTTTTTTTGGTATAATCACGGCCTAATGCATTGCACTTCATTGTGTTGTAGGCCACTATGGCAGCGAAAGGGTTTAGAGCCTCTCATTTACTGGGTGTAGAGATGTGCAAAACCTTCACTAAAGATCCTAAACCCAGAAAATGTGCCCCTTTCTTCCATAACAAGTTTGCCACGTTTTGTTTTGCCACAGATTAAAAGTGAATTTCAGATCAAATGACTCCAAATTCCGTTCACATGACCCTCTATATACAGTACTGCCAATTTGTTAAATTCGGGAGAAATTGGTGACATTTTGAGCAATTGCCCAGTTTACAAAAATGTAGGGAAAAAAACTTGTTTCAAGACATTTGCACATTTCGAACTGGAAATTGGTATTTGTTATTTTAGGGGGGTTTTGATTTAAGATATTTGCTTATGCATGTCACTACATACATGTGTATTCGATATACAGTAAAATATCACGATATATACAGTAAAAGATGTCTATTGGTTTTCTATGCTAAACATGTCCAGAGCCTCGTAACATACAGTATGCCTCATTAAAATCACTACCATGTAGGGATTTGATGATCAGAGATTGGTGAATGTTCCATTGTTCAAAGCACTGGGATAGCTGCATAAGAGCATCCACATCTACATAAAGCTCTGTCTAGACAGATTAAGCTAATGACCACACAGTAATGTGTTAATAGGGTTAGTGCTTATGCAGTGTTACAAATTGAAGAGACAGAAAATGAGAATGTGAGACTTGAATACAGTACATCTTGTATATTCCCCACAATGTTTGGGGTTCTTTATGGGAACATTTATTTAAGATGGACAATACATTTTGTGACAAGTCCTTGCTATCTCATTGCACAGATGCCTGAATATTGCACCCCATGTCAAGGTAGCGCATGATGAGTAACCAAACACTGTACAACGATGTAATCTCCCACCAGTATAAGCCAGCAGGGAGGTTACATTTATTATTTGAGAAATACATTTAGTTTGGTATTTATTATATTTTGAGTGCTGCTACATTTTTTTTTATTTAACTAGCCTTATATTCTAATTTAGGGCAGTCCCTTTACCCGTACTAACACACCCTGAAAAAGTGCACTTTGTAAAATTCTTGCTTTAAGATGTTTTTTCTTCAACCCATGAAGATGTTTAAGATGTTTTTTAACCCATTCAACACAACTCTCACTCCCCTTACTTGTCTATTTTATTGATATGTAGACTAGAAAAAAAAGGGATTTTTGCCGTATTGGTCCATTATGTTAAAAAAAAAAAAAAAAAAAAGAGGCAAAAATAGGTAGCATGATGCCTTTTATTGGACAAACTAAAGTAAATGTACAAGCTTTTGAGCCTCCCAGGCTCACCCTTGAGCAATTAAGCAATACATCACATTATATAAAATTAAATGAAGATCCTACTAAATCTATATTATCCACTAATATGACCGTTATACGTCACCTGAAAGGTAGGAAAGCACATCCAATCTGATACCATGTGATTCCCTCGCTTTAAGACACATTACCCAAAAAAGGGAAGGCATCACATGGTACATCCACCAATATAATTGGTGGACGTACCATGTGATACCATCAAGTTTGGTTGAGAGGTAATTCTCAGCTAAACCTTATGGCTGTTCACATGGTACATCCACCAATCCAATTGTGTCTAAACCATGTGTCTGTCAAATGTGACATCATAGGCCTTATATAAGACCTGTCACATCTCATTTCACAGGAAGGAGAACTACTAGAAGGCCAGAAGAAAATAAGACATATTTAAAGAAACAAAGAGACTTGCAGGAGACTGGTCTTCAAGCAATCGAGGGTGCATTGCTTCGGGTCAAGCTGAGGATGCATTGCTTCAAATCAAGTTGAGAATTGCATTGCTTCGGGTACAATTGAGATGCATTGCTTCGGGTACAATTGAGATGCATTGCTTTTGGTCAAGTTGAGGATGCATTGCTTCAGGTAAAGTTGAAGGGATTGGTGCCGCAGAAGAGGATAAGGAGGATGAGCCTTCATCCAAGCAAGGGTAAGTGGCACATTTATTTATTGTAGGGTGTCCATTGATTGCCAGTGTGGGGTATCTGTGCCCCTGTTGTGGGTATAGGTAACCACATTGACAATCAATTGATTAAATGGCTCGTGTTTGTGTATTTTATTGTAATATAATGTGTATTTTAATGTAGTATATTTTTATGCTTTGGATGGGCATAGGTGCTGTTAGACAGGTTTGGCTAATAGGGCTATTGCCCAGTGCTATGTGTGGTGG
>NC_134483.1:529652405-529696826 GCF_040206685.1 Ascaphus truei
AGAGAGAGAGAGAGTGAGGTCAGAGAGAGAGAGTGTGAGGTCAGAGAGAGAGGGAGGTCAGAGAGAATGTGAGGTCAGAGAGAGTGTGAGGTCAGAGAGAGTGTGAGGTCAGAGAGAGTGAGAGTGTGAGGTCAGAGAGAGTGTGAGGTCAGAGAGAGAGAGAGAGAGGGAGGTCAGAGAGAATGTGAGGTCAGAGGTCAGAGAGAGAGAGAGTGTGAGGTCAGAGAGAGAGAGTGTGAGGTCAGAGAGAGAGAGTGTGAGGTCAGAGAGAGAGAGTTCTGAGAGAGAGAGTGAGGAGAGAGAGTGAGGTCAGAGAGAGAGAGTGCGGTTAGAGAGAGGTCAAAGAGAGAGAGTGAGGTCAGAGAGAGTTAGAGTGTGTGAGAGAGAGTGAGAGTGTCTGAGAGAGACACCAACTGCGCACTGCAACTGTTAGGTATGTTTGTACACCTATGTATGTATGTACACCTTTGTTTTTACTTTGGGCGCCGCGTAAAAATCCTGATCGCCTTGGGGAGCCTTGAAAAAATTCTGATTGCCTTGGGGAGCCTTGAACCGAAAAAGTTTGGGAACCACTGCCCTAATACTTCCACACTGTCCCACCCCTCACTGAGTTTTGGGAACGCTTTGCTTTTGCAACACCTAATCCTCTAATCCTCAACCTGCTCTGGGGCCACGCTTCACAGCTATCAAAACCTTCACGTCTGCTACCACAGACTGCCGAATCAGGTACAGAATCTACACACAACGCACAAACACAGCACACACACACATTCACACAACACCAAACACTGCAGACTGCCTCTTCAAACCCCCCCTCCCCTCCACGCCACACATCTCCTTCCCGCAACCGGACCGCGAGGCCGCGGCCTCCACTCACACACCATGGCAACGATGTCCCTCCCCCTATCCCGCCACCTCACACAGTGTAGCTCCCGCGAACCGCACAGCACGCCTCATCTCCTGCACCTCACACAGCTCCCTACCGCAACCAGACCGCGAGGCCCCCTACCCCGCTACACCATGCCACCAATGTCCCTCCCCCTATCCCGCTAGCTCACACAGTATAGCTCCCGCGAACCGCACAGCACGCCTCACATCTCCTGCACCTCACACATCTCCCTACCGCAACCAGACCGGAAGGCCTCCTACCCCGCTACACCATGCCACCAGTGTCCCTCCCCCTATCCCGCTAGCTCACACAGTGTAGCTCCCCGCGAACCGCACAGCACGCCTCACATCTCCTGCACCTCACACAGCTCCCTACCGCAACCAGACCGCGAGGCCCCCTACCCCGCTACACCATGCCACCAATGTCCCTCCCCCTATCCGCTACCTCACACAGTGTAGCTCCCGCTACACACCACTCCCTCCGCTACACACCACTCCCTCCCGCTCCATTCCCTCCCGGCAGGGGAACAGGCAGGCTGCCACGCGGCGCCTAAGATGGCGGACCCCCTTCCTCCCTCGCGCTCCATTCCCTCCCGCTCCACTCCCTCCCGCTCCACTCACCACCCTCCCGCTCCATTCCCTCGCGCTCCACTCACCACTCCCTCCCGCTACACACCACTCCCTCCCGCTACACACCACTCCCTCCCGCTACACTCACCTCCCTCCCCGGCGGGGGAACAGGCTGCCACGCGGCGCGTAAGATGGCGGACCCCCTTCCTCCCTCGCGCTACATTCCCTCCCGCTCCACTCACCTCCCTCCCGCTCCATTCCCTCCCGCTCCATTCCCTCCCGCTCCATTCCCTCCCGCTCCATTCCCTCCCGCTCCATTCCCTCCCGCTCCACTCAGCTCCCTCCCCGGCGTGGGAACAGGCTGCCACGCGGCGCGTAAGATGGCGGACCCCCTTCCTCCCTCGCGGCGCCGAGTGAGAAGATGGCGGCGGCCGGAAGTACAGGTAGGTGTCGCGTGTGTGTGTGTGTGTGTGTGTGTGTGTGTGTGACACTGCCCCCCCTCCTGTCCACTGCCCCCCCTCCTGTCCACTGCCCCCCCTCCTGTCCACTGCCCCCCCTCCTGTCCACTGCCCCCCCTCCTCCTGTCCACAGCCCCCCCCTCCTGTCCACAAGCCCCCCCCCTCCTGTCCACAGCCCCCCCCCTCCTGTCCACAGCCCCACCCCTCCTGTCCACTGCCCCCCCTCTCCTGTCCACTGCCCCCCCTCTCCTGTCCACTGCCCCCCTCTCCTGTCCACAGCCCCCCCCTCCTGTCCACTGCCCCCCCTCTCCTGTCCACTGCCCCCCCTCTCCTGTCCACTGCCCCCCCTCTCCTGTCCACTGCCCCCCCTCTCCTGTCCACTGCCCCCCCTCTCCTGTCCACTGCCCCCCCCTCTCCTGTCCACTGCCCCCCCCTCCTGTCCACTGCCCCCCCCCTCCTGTCCACTGCCCCCCCCCCTCCTGTCCACTGTCCACCCCCTCCTGTCCCACTGTCCACTGCCCCCCCTCCTGTCCACTGTCCACCCCCTCCTGTCCACTGTCCCCCCCTCCTGTCCACTGCCCCCCCTCCTGTCCACTGCCCCCCCTACTGTCCACTGCCCCCCCTACTGTCCACTGCCCCCCCTACTGTCCACTGCCCCCCCCTCCTGTCCACTGCCCCCCCCTCCTGTCCACTGCCCCCCCCCTCCTGTCCACTGCCCCCCCCCTCCTGTCCACTGCCCCCCCCCTCCTGTCCACTGCCCCCCCCCTCCTGTCCACTGCCCCCCCCTCCTGTCCACTGCCCCCCCTCCTGTCCACTGCATCCCCCTCCTGTCCACTGCCCCCCCCTCCTGTCCACTGCCCCCCTCCTGTCCACTGCATCCCCCTCCTGTCCACTGCCCCCCCCTCCTGTCCACTGCCCCCCCTTCCTGTCCACTGCCCCCCCTCCCCCCTTCCCACCGCCTCCCCTCCCCCTTCCCACCGCCTCCCCTCCCCCTTCCCACCGCCTCCCCTCCCCCCTTCCCACCGCCTCACCCCCCCCTTCCCACCGCCCCCCCCCCCTTCCCACCGCCTCCCCTCCCCCCTTCCCACCGCCCCCCCCCTTCCCACCGCCCCCCCCCACCGCCCCCCCCACCACCCCCCCCTTCCCACCGCCCCCCCCCCTTCCCACCGCCCCCCCCTTCCCACCGCCCCCCCCCCTTCCCACCGCCCCCCCCCCTTCCCACCGCCCCCCCCCCTTCCCACCGCCCCTTCCCACCGCCCCCCCCCTTCCACCGCCCCTTCCCACCGCCTCCCTTCCCACCGCCTCCCTTCCCACCGCCTCCCCACCCCCTTCCCACCGCCTCCCCACCCCCTTCCCACCGCCTCCCCCCCCTTCCCACCGCCTCCCCCCTCCTTCCCACCGCCTCCCCCCCCTTCCCACCGCCTCCCCCCCCTTCCCCACCGCCTCCCCCCCCTTCCCACCGCCTCCCCCCCCCCTTCCCCCTCCGCTCCCCTTTCCCCCCCCTCCGCTCCCCTTTCCCCCCCCTCCGCTCCCCTTTCCCCCCCCTCCGCTCCCCTTTCCCCCCCTCCGCTCCCCTTTCCCCCCCCTCCGCTCCCTTTTCCCCCCCCTCCGCTCCCCTTTCCCCCCCCTCCGCTCCCCTCCACCCCCCCCCTCCGCTCCCCTCCACCCCCCCCTCCCCTCCCCTCCACCCCTGCACCCCCCTCCCCTCCACCCCCCTCCCCTCCCACCCCCCTCCCACCCCTTCCCCCCCCTCCTCTAACCCTTCCCCCCCCCCCGCTCCTGTAACCCTTCCCCCCCCCGCTCCTCTAACCCTTCCCCCCCCCGCTCCTCTAACCCTTCCCCCCTCCTCTAACCCTTCCCCCCTCCTCTAACCCTTCCCCCCTCCTCCACCCCTTGCCCCCCTCCTCCACCCCTTGCCCCCCTCCTCCACCCCCTCCTCCCCTTCCCGCCGCCCTTCGCCTTCCTGCCCGCCTTACCGCCTCCCCACCCCCGCCTCTGCCTTTCACCCGCCCTTACTCCGGCCGCCTCTGCCTTTCACCCACCGCCTCACAGCCGCTGCACGCACTCAACAGACACCCGCCACACTCGACACATACCTGTCGCCACACACACCTGCTGCCTCCCGCCCCTACGCACCGACATCACTGTCCCACCGCCTCACACCCTAGCAGGCCCCCGACTCACAGACAGCACTCACAACCCACGCGCCACCCGCCGCCTCACACCCTAGCAGGACCCCCACTCACAGACAGCACTCACAACCCACGCGCCACCCGCCGCCTCACACCCTAGCAGGACCCACACTCACAGACAGCACTCACAACCCACGCGCCACCCGCCGCCTCACACCCTAGCAGGACCCCCACTCGCAGACAGCACTCACAACCCACGCGCCACCCGCCGCCTCACACCCTAGCAGGACACACGCCTCACATTTTTACATCACTTATGGCACCAAAATATACATAGTACTGTGGTGTGGTTACAATAAACCATTTTTATACAACATCGTATTACATTTTCTTCCATCTTTCTTTTCAATATTATTATCCAACCTTTACAACAAATACTCACCTATTGTTCCACAATTTATAAATAATACTACCTATTACGCATTTACATCCCGGGCAACGCCGGGTCTCTCAGCTAGTAACATATAACAGTGAGACTCCTAGTGACAAACTAAAATAAAGAATTTATTAAAATATGAACTATACATACGATACAGAATCTCCATGCAAATGTTACAAGCGGCTTTTTTTTCTATCAGCTAGTGTACGTAAAGGTTAAGAACGCTAGCAGGGGGAAAAAAAGCAACTCGTACGCTGTGGCTGTTCTGAGCTATTTTGAGCAGGTACGTTAAAAAATGGCCTCGAGGCCTTAGTGCATCGCGTCCCCGGCTTCACTTTTTAACGAACCTGCTTTTTTGGAAAATCAGAACGCAAAGCCATTGAGCTTAGTGCATAGCCCCCATAGTGTGTATGTTCATGCATGTTGTGCGCATCTGGTCTCCATACGTGGTATGTGTACCTGATGTGGATATGTATGTATGTGATGTGTGTATCTGGTACAGCATGGATGTTTATAGTGCGTTTGTATGGTGTATGGAGTTTGCGTATTGCATCGTGTGTGCATGTAGCCCTCAGGCTAAAATTTGCCACCCATCCCGGACACTGCCGCAGGTGTAAGTTATTTCAGGCGGAATCAAATTGGAGCAAAATGCAGGTTGAAAATGGCCAGATTTTGCTCCAAGATTGCCTTGATACATAGACACTAGGGGATATACTGTAAAGGACATTCCCAGTACATGGATCACCTCCACTTAAGGATTTGTTTAGTTTAAAAAATATATCTTTGGAGTTCCCACCGGGGCTGTGTTTTCAGTATCTTTTTCTAGTCAGACGTATTAGGACCTATTTTTTGGTTTCTCACACAGTGCGGAAATCTCCTTCTAGCCAAACTCCAGAGTTTCCAAGATGTTATCACTAGCTGTTCTGCATGTGGTTAATCAGTTATTCTTAAAATTGAAACAACAGCTTGTTGTTTGTAGGCTTTAATATCCTTTCTTAGCGGACATTGCTGGAATTAAACAGAGCCTGTGAGTACAGATGGATTAGTGCCGTGACAAACCATTTCTTTGCTATACCACAAGATTCCCTGCTTGTTCTCAGACAATGACTGTATTATTCTTACTGTATGGACCTGTTTGTCATACAAGACAACAACTTAGCAAATGTTCTTTCCAATCAACCAAGAAATTAATATAAATAAATGATATGGACAGAGTGTATGTTTTTCATGCATGTTAAATGACAGGACTTTTTGGGCGTGGGAAACGGAAGCACATTTAAGGTTACACATGAAAGGCCAGATTTATTAAGCAGCGTAAGACATTGTGCTGGGACGTCTGTATGGTATAGCACAGCCCATGTGACCACACCTTTTCAATCAATAAACAGGCCTCACTACTATAACGTTTGTCTGCAAAAAGAAGCATTTTCTTTTCAATCTGTGTGATTGAATTACAGTAACTTGTTAGCACTTTATACTCCATAGCATAGTGCAACAATGAGCAGGATTGAGAATGCCACTCAATACACATGTATGTATGTATGTATTTATGTATATCTTTATTTACATAGCGCCGAAAGTGTACTCAGCGATTCACAAAAAATACGCGCTATGTACATTAATGGCGCTATATAAATAAAGACATACAATACAATACAGTACAGGCAATTATAATAATACAATAAGCGCAGCAAAATCAGACAATAGGAAAGGAAATCCCTGCCCGAAGAGCTTACAATCTAGGTGGTATGATGGGAGACTTACAGAGACAGCAGGTGAAGGAGCAAGTGCTGTAGACAGGCAGTGCTTGGCCACAATGGGTGGTAGGAGTGACTGTGGGACAATAGCCATGAGTGCAGGCTATTGGGATGCTTGATTTGTGGCGTGAGCTTTTTGACATCGTGCCACATTTACTGTATGTGCACTTAGAGCAGCTGTTCCAGGGAGCATACCGCTGTGGGAAGTGTGAGCAGCTGGTCTCTTTGGATTGCCTCTCTCTTATTGCTGATCTGAAGAGGCATCTTGCAATGTTGAGTGTCATTGATAACCTTGAAAGGAGTTTAGTGCTCACTGAGCTGGCCCTGGCTGGGATAAGTGGTGCAGAGGGTGGAGCTGTGAGTGAAGACCAGGAATAGGTAGGTAGCCGTGTAACAGTTAGAAGTGGAAGAAGGGGGGAAGAGGAAAAGGCAGGCCAGTTCTGAGCTGACCCATTCCAATAGATTTGCCAGATTGAGTGAAAATATTGGGAGTGTCGGGGCAGAAATGGCAAAGCTGTAGGAGACTGATTCCTCTAGCAGCCAGGAGAATAGTTCCTCCAGCTCAGAGGGGACTCAGGATGCTCAGATACAAAGAAAGATTGTGGTGGTAGGGAACACCATTATTAGGAAGGTAGATAGGACAATCTGTTGCCATGACGGCATGAACCAAACAGTTTGCTGTCTCCCGGGTGTTTAAGTTCGGCACATTGCGGATTGATATCCAGATTGTTGGGGGGAAGGTGGGGAGGGGCTGGGACTGTCCCGGCGGTCTTGGTACAAATTGGTACCAATGAAAAAGTTAGAGAAATATGGAGGGTCCTAAAGAATGATTTCAGGGATATAGGCCTACAAATTTACGGCAAGACCTCCAAGGTAGAATTTTCTGAAATACTACCAGTGCCATGCGCTACCCCAGGGAGACAGTTGGAACTTGGGGATGTTAATGCATGGCTAAGAAAGTGGTGAAGGAAGGAGGGATTTTACTTTTTATTACGATTCCCTTTCTGAGAGGTGCTATTTTTATGGCCAGGATTGATTGCATCTCAATGCACCTAGGGGGGACGATGTCAAAAAGGTTGGAGGAGAATTTAAATAGGACAGAAGGAGGAGGTAGAAGAAACCGATAATGAACTAGACGGAATAGATAGGAATGGGGAAAAAGCAAGGGGTCATGGAGGTAGAATGGGGGCAAGTGGGAGTTTGGCAAACAGCGAGACACTCATATTAAATACAGATAATACTACAAAACTTCTAAAGACTAAATGCAATTAAAGTAAAAAGGCAGATGAACTGGAAAAAAGGCCAATGCAAGAAGCCTGACAGATAAAATGGATGAGCTGTAATTAATGGCTACAAGAGAACAATATGATATCAGAGGCATTACTGAAACATGGTGGGTTGAAACACATGATTGAGCAAATTAATTTAGAGGGTTATTCCATTTTTCAGAAGGATCGAGCAAATAGAAGAGATGGTGGAGTATGTTTGTATGTTAAACCGGATCTAAAACTTATTATAAGGGAAGATGTTTATGAAGGGAATGATGAAAATGTAGAGACCTTGTGGATAGAAATTAGCATTGGAGGTAAAAGTACAAAGAAAAAATTTGTAGGGATATGCTATAAACCATCAAATATTGGTAAGATTGAGGAAGCCAAAATACTTAGGCAAATGGAGAAGGCAGCAAAATTAGGTCCTGTTTGCATAATGGGGGATTTTAATTATCCAGACATAGACTGGGGCAATGAGATAAGCATTACAGCAAAAGGAAAGAGATTTTTGGGGGTGCCAAAAGTCAACTACATGATTCAAATGATTGAGGAACCAACCAGGAGAGGGGCAATACTGGATTTGGTAATATCAAACTATTTAGAAGTAATACAAATATTTAAGTCCGGAACATTTAGGAAACAGTGATCATACACTTATCAGTGTATACACTTGTTTAATAAATATAAAAGAAACAAGTCTAAACTAATGGGGCTAAATAAACAGGTAGGGGAAGAAAAGAAGAGGCAGGCATTAAGATTCTTAGGGGCCTATTCACTAAACTTCTATTAATGCTTGTTAAGTGTACTTTTCAAGTGATTTCGCATGTGTCGCTATTCCGAAAGCTTTGAGAACATGGCAAAATCGCTTGAAAATGGCTTTTTAATTATCGTTAGCACTCCTGCTATAACAAGCGGTACGGTAGCTGAAAAAATGCCGAAACGCAATTTTTTTTGCCAGTAACTGCTATTCACAAAGCTCCGAGATGCACATCGCGGGTTATACACTCACTTTTCTTTTAAGGTGGCGAGATCGGAACCGCAGTTTGCATATTACGGAGTTAATTTCATTTTCACGGCATAGGATTGATACCGGGGGTCTCCAGAGCTGACTCACATTCATTTCAGCCCTGCAGACCCCCGGATTCAATCCTAGGTAATAGAAATTAAATTAGAGCCAGCCTCATTACCTTAGTGGCTAACCGCTAAGGAAATGAAGGGGTTAAATAGCAGGAACTGCTTTGTTGTTGTTAGATCGAGTGTGTGAAGTTTGTAAGTCTCCCAGGAGGGTTGCAGTAGGAGTTAACCCCCTTAATTAATTTACAGGTTAAAACCGCTAAGGTAATGAAGGGGTTAACCCCTCCCGCAACCTTCCTGGTAGGCCTAACCACCCATCCTGGGTCAACTGCCCCCTCCAACCACCCCCATTACCCCCAAAAATCAGCTACTCTGGTTTAACCCCTTCATTGCCTTAGCGGCTGACCGCTAAGGTAATTAAGCTGATTTTATTTTAATAACACAGTATTCATGCAGGGAGTCTCCGGAGCTGAACCACATTAATTTCAGCCTCGGGGACCCCCTGCTTCCCGAGATACAGGCCCCGGTATGGGGTGTCGGTATCTCCCTGCATCACATGACTGGGACATTTAAACTTTGCGGGGATACCAGCACCCCATATCGGGGCCTGTAACTCGGGAAGCAAGGGGGTTCCCGGGGCTGAAATTAATGCGGTTTAGCTCCGGAGAACCCCGTGCTTCAACACTGTTATTAAACTTAACATTAAAACTGCGCAATCGCCTGCAAGAGCTTTGCATGGAGGTTCCGCTATCTCTGTGCAGCTCCTCCAGACTGCTGGCGCGAAATAGAACATTAAGCTCATTTCGCACGTTAAGCAAACTCAAACTCGTGTACTTTGGTATATTTTTTACTGACCGATAAAAAACTTGCAATTTTTCTTAGTGAATACCGTTTTTACACAAATTTCATTGCGTGTCGTAGGAACGTGCAAACCGGACCGGTAATGCAATGAACTTATCGAAGTTTAGTGAATAGGTCCCTTAAAGTCAGAAGGGACGGAGGCATCATATCAGAATTATAAGGAATGTAACAACAGTGGCAAAAGGGCAATCAAATCAGCAAAAATTGAAAATGAAAAAAGGATTGCAATAGAAAGTAAGGTAAATTCTAAAAAGTTCTTTAAGTACCGTAATAACAAACAGATTAGAAAAGAAAATATAGGACCCTTTCAGTGTGATCTGGGCAGGCAGATTATTGGAGATAATTCTTTGTCTCTGTATTTAGAAGAGAAGAATGAATTGCACAAATAGTGCCACAGGAGGAAGCCACAACATCCATATTAACAAAACAATTGGTTAACTGAAGAAGTGCGTAGGCGGCTTGATAAAGTTAAAGTAAATAAGGCACCTGGCTCCAATGGCAGACATCCAAGAGCTCTCAAGGAGCGAAGTTCAGTAATAGCCAAACCATTACATTTAATATTCAAGGACTCCATTTACACAGGCTCAGTGCTGGAGAGCTAGATCAAACCAGTGAATTACAGACCTGTAAGCCTAATATCAATAGTGGGGATGCTACTTGAAGGTTTAGTACGGGATAATATTCAGGATTACCTAATGGAAAACAAAACTATTAGTAATAGTCAGCTTGGATTTATGAAGGATAGGTCGTGCGAAACTAACCTTATTAGTTTCTTTGAGGTATGTAGGAATTTAGACCAGGGTAATGCAGTTGATGTGGTCTGGAGATTTTGCAAAAGCTTTGATACGGTTCCACACAAGAGGTTAGTGTACAAAATAAAGCAAATTGGACAGTAAAAATATTAGCACCTGGATTGAAAACTGGTTGAAGGACAGACAACAGAGTGTTGACGTAAATTGAACCTATTTCAGATTGGGCTAAAGTTGTGAGTGGAGTACCTCAGGGATTGGTACTGGGACCCCTGCTTTTCAACTTGTTTATTAATAACCTTGATGTTGGCATAGAGAGCAAAGTCTCCATCTTTGCTGATGATACTAAATTGTGTAAGGTAGTAGAATCAGAGCAGGATGTCATTTCTCCAGAAGGAATTGGCAGGTAAATGGCAGATGAGGTTTAATACAGTACATATAAATGTACGGTTATGCATTTGGGAAACAAGAATAAACTGGCAATTTACAAATTAAATGGGGATAAATTAGGAGATTCCTTGATGGAGAAGGATTTAGGAGTGCTTATGGACAGCAGGCTTAGCAATAGTGTCAAACGTCATGCTGTATCTGCAAAGGCAAACAAGATCTTATCTTGCATTAAACGGGCAATGGATGGAAGGGAAGTAAACATAATTATGCCCCTCTATAAAGCAATAGTAAGACCACACCTTGAATATGGAGTACAATTTTGGGCACCGCTCCTTAGAAAAGATATTATGGAACTAGAGAGAGTGCACAGAAGAGCCACCAAATTAATAAAGGGGGTGTATAATCTGATTTATGTTGAGAGGCTAGCTAAATTAGATTTATTTACATTAGAAAAGAGGTGTCTAAGAAGGGATATGATAACATATACAAATGTAACAGGTATTCCCTCTAGCTTGACCCACCCAATCTCATATTGGTCCGTATGGTATAACCAGCCCCCATTACATGGTCGTGTCTGGTGGTGCACCTGTAGGTAACAGGACTCCTGAGTCTCCCGCATGATGGTATTAGGGGATTGTCACTCCAGAAAGGCAGCTGAGGTAGTGTGTGCGAGTCCTACCTATATCACGTGCAGCGCCTCCACCTCATCAGGATCTATGCGTCCGCAGGGAGATGGTCCTGATGAGGAACTTCTTCTTGGTGGTGACTGCCACTGGAGAGTAACTTCACACTCACACAGTGGGGTTGTCTTTGAACAGGGCATCTTTATTGTTGATGTAGCAAACTGCCCCCTTGCAGCGAACAGCTCAGCCGCACATCTCGCCGTACTGTCCCTTGAAAAGGTACGCCCTCTCAATGGAGTGGGATCCCCTCTCCCCGCAGGGAGATCACCCCTGTGCCAGGTCCCTGGACACAGTGTGGCCTTGTCAGGCTTGACACTACTTTATGTAGAAATGGGCCACTAGTTACTGCACTAGTGGGCCCTCCCTTTCCCAAGTATCAACACAGACTTATTCCTTCAACACACTAACTTTTGGGCAGTGCTGTGCCTTATATACTTCAGGAACTGTCACAGCTCTGATGTCACTAACTGTGGACTCAGAGCATGTAGCCACTCCCATCCATACATAGGGCATCTCACCAGGGTGTGAGGGCAAACCTCCATGATTACTGCTGGCATCCCTGTAACCTACCAGGTTTACTGCCAGCAGGGGAGACAACTGCAGACCATTTTACATGCATGGCTACACAAATATATTCGGGGACAATACTAGAAGCTTCCAAAAGAACTATTCATCCCAAGGGCAGTATAAAAGACTCGGGGCATCCCTTAAGGTTGGAGAAAAGGAGATTTCACCAGCAACAAAGGAAAGGGTTCTTTACAGTAAGGGCAGTTAACATGTGAAATGAATTACCCATGAAGACTGTGATGGCAGATACAATAGATATCATCCAAAAAAAAGGTTGGACATCTTTTTAGAAAGGAAAGGTATACAAGGATATAGATAAGTAAACATGGGAAGGATGTTGATCCGGGGTAAATCATATTGCCAATTCTTGGAGTCAGGAAGGAAGTTATGTTTCCCCTTATGAGATATCATTGGATGATATGTCACTGGGGTTTTCTGTTTGCCTTCCTCTGGATCAATATACTGTAAGTACGGATATAGGATAAAGTGTCTGTCGTCTATAATTAGCATAGATTGAACTTCATGTCTTTTTTTAACCTCATCTACTATGTAACTATGCAGGGCCGCCAACAGAAATCATGGGGCCCAGGACAAATTAAAGGAGCAGCCCCCCCCCACCCATCCATAGCGCACCTACCGCGGGATAAACATTTTTTAGCGCGCAACTTTTACTTAACTTTTTTTTTGTTAACAAAAAAACATTACAATGCAATCTGTTTATTTTAATATTTTCAACAAAAGACAAAGATACCCAATGCTGCATCCTATGTGACAAAAGACCTGGGGGGATTCAGTATGGGACTGGGGGGTTCCCTACCTGTCTTCTGGGTTAGGGGGGGGTTCTGATATCTCCTGTGTGAAGCTTGGGAGTCAGATCTGGAAGAGAGCAGTATAGGTTGTTTCGGTGTAGGTATAGGGCAGTTAAGATAAGACAAAGAGAGTGTGGGTGAAAGAGAGAGACAGAGAGAGAGAGTGGGTGTGGGGGGTGGGTGACTGACTTGTGGGTGGGTGACTGACTGACACTTGGGTGATTGACTGACGAGTGGGTTGGTGTCTGTATTCATTCACAGACACACACACACACACACACACACACACACACACACACACACACACACACACACACACACACACACACACACACACACACACACACACACACACACACACACACACACACACACACACACACACACACACACACACACACACACACACCCTCTCAGACACTCTATCTCCCTCTCTCTGACTCCCTCTCTCCCTCCCTCTCTCTGACTTTCTCCCTCTCTGACTCTCTCTCTAACTCTTCTGACTCTCTCTCTCATTCTTTCTCACTTTCTCTCACTCACTCACACTCACTCACACACTCTCTCTCTCTCTCTCTGACTCACTCACACTCTGACTCTCTCTCTCTGACTCTCTCTCTCTGACTCTCTCTCTGACTCTCTCTCTGACTCTCTCTCTCTGACTCTCTCTCTCTCTGACTCTCTCGCTCTCTGACTCTCTGACTCTCTCGCGCTCTTACTCTCTCGCGCTCTGACTCTCTCTCAAACACTCTCTCTCTCAGACACTCTCTCCCTCTCTCTCTCTCTCACAGACTCTCTATCTCTCAGACTCTCTCTGACATTCTCTCTCAGACTCTCTCTCTCTCTCTCAGACACACACACACTCAGACACACACTGTCACTCAGACACACACTCTCACTCAGACACACACTCTCACTCAGACACACACTCTCACTCAGACACACACTCTCACACACACACTCTCACAAACACACTCACACACACACACACTCTCACACTCAGACACACACACTCAGACACTCTCACATACACACGGGGGAATCGGAGCCAGGGGTGGAAATCGGAATGGGGGGGGGGGGGAATCAGAAGGGGGGATTGGAGCAGGTGGGGGAAATCGAAGCAGGGGGGCAAGGGAGAAGCAAGAGAGGCATGGAGCAGTACTCACCACTTGCTCCATGCAGGAAGAGGCGGGTCTCGCTTTGCAAGCTCGGATAGAGCTTGTTGCGGGCCAAAAAAAAATCCTGGCAGTTTGCCAATTCGTGCCAGCCAATCAGGAGATGGGGGGGGGGGGTTCCTTTGCAGAGAAGCGCGCGCTGCCTGGCGCATTGCGAGCACGCTAAATCCTGTCACCCCGTGGTGACCGGGCGACGGGATTTATCGAGGGGCATGGCCGCGCAGGGGCGATAAAAGCCACTTGACCCATCGTGTCTGACCATTTTCCTATCTGTTGTTAAACCTCAGGCTCTATTTGATCCTTCGCTTTCTGTAATATTTATGTAGCCAGGGTCCCTCTGGTCCCCCTGTCTGCAGGTTTCTATCCTCCTTGTGTGTGTGCTGCTGCGGGGGCGAGCGCGTTCCCGGGGGCTCCCGGTGGCAGCTGCGGCAGGATGCCGCCCTGTTTAATGTGTTCGCGCATTTGCGGAGGCTTGCGCGTAAGCAGAGCAATCGCGGCGGCCATGTTGAGGTTGGCGCGGGAGTTCGCGCCTGTGCCGTGCAATGCACAGAGGTTGGCAAGCATAGAGGTGGCCATTACATGTGTGCAAGAGCTCTTGGAAGTTGCGCATGCTCAGTTAAGAGTAGCGGCGGCCATTACAGCTTCAGACATGCGCAGTAAAGATCGCGCACGCGTCCCCATAGGAAAGAGCTGTACCAAGAACTACAATTGCCAGCAGCCTCTGGGGACTGCACTTTCACCCTGGTCACAGGCAGCATTGAAGCCAATAGAGCTGGCAGCTTCTCATGCTGCAAAGTTGCAACAATGTTGTGTGCAGACAGGGTTTTGTCAGTTGGATCCAGGAAGAGATTGGGGAAGGTAGTGTACACAGAGCAGGGCTCTGCTGTACTAGGCCAGAGAAACCCCAGGCCCAGGTAGGCCCCACTCCCCACTAGGTTAGTGGGTAAGTTCATAGGGAAGGCCCCTTAGGTAGGGACCCTGCCCTAATCTGAATCTGAGTCTTGTCACTGACACAGCTGCAGTGCTGTGTGCTCTGACAAGAAGAGACAGTGTGGCTTGCAGTGCAGCCACAGCAGTTAGTTTGGCAGTTTCAGGAAAGGCCCCTTTCAGTGCAAGGGGGGGTTTGCTTTTCTATAGTACCCAGTTCTATGTGATATCACCGGTGCCAGTTGCACTCAGTGATCGCGGCCTGAGTCTGGGCTCAGACAGGCTCTACTACAAGAGACATTCTGTGGGTGCGATGCTCCATGAGGGAGACACCTCACGCGGAGGCGGATTCCTGTTCCTGCGTCAGACCCTTTTTGAAGAGTTTTACACCCGGGCATGGACGTGTGCCCGGGCAGGTATCTATAAGTGCACCAACTTTACCAACAGTCACTCATTTGGGGTATTGTGGGACATTTGGGACTATTGATATAACGTGTGGGGTACAAAGCCCTGCGTGGTGACCGGTAGTTGTGCCTATTAGTGTTATAGAGGGACACTGTCAATGTCATATTGTTGAAGTATGTTATGTTGTGTTATTTGCCATATAGTAAACCCTTTTAGCCATAACCTTTGGTGTGGGCTGGTTACTTTATGGATGTTCCTATGTGAGGGCCACTCTACACTCCTAGAATCTCACATAGATGGAGGCGCTGACAAGAAACGTTCCAGAGATTCACCCCAGGCTCTCACTAGCGGAGGCTCAGACCTCCTGTGGGCCTGACAGGTATAATGCACCACACCTGGTAACATATAGGTTCCCCCTCACATACACTCTATATGCGATTGGGTGGGGGAATACCCGTTACATTTACGATAGCCTTATGACCCAAGCATTAGTGCCCTGACTGTATTTGCACCCCCCACCCCAGCAGGAAGGCAATTCCATGTATCCACTGCCATTTCCCCCAAGCCTGCCACCTTCCCACATCAGAGGATGACCTTGTTGCAATTTAAAGTTTCAAGCACACCCCCCCCTCTCCCTTCGCTACCCCAAGCTGTACATGTTTAATTATTGAATGAATCATTGTATAAAGTAGAACACTCATTGTTGTAAGGTTACATCAGCATAATACAAATGTTTATTTTTAATTAAAAAGGATGGGGCAATCAAAACCGCCTGCCCTTGCTTACAGTTAATAACGTCCCTCCTGGCGTATTCCTCTGGAGTTTTATTCTATATTTAATTACATATTCAAATGAATCCAATTGATTTTGTGTGTGTCGGCTGCTGCCACATCTTATCCCAACATTATACCTACTGTATTCATGAATCTGTGTTCACTTGGGACTGCATAAGATACAGGCATTATCATGTAACCCAGGGGTTCTCAACTACCGTCCCAGCTTCAGCACAGGTGGCTCAGTCGGTCCCAGGTTCAGCACAGGTGGCTGAATCAGTTCCTGCTTTAACAAAGGTGGCTCAATCCGTGGCTGTCACGCTGCGCTCACCACAAATAGGACTGAAGACCGCGGGGCTAAGGTGGGGATGGAAAGACACCGACCTACAACCACGCAGTCCTGTCCGGAATGCGTAGTCCAAGTCGTTCAGCGTCGTAGGGTTGGAGAGGTCAGGGTACTTGCCGTAATTCAGGGTTGCAGAGTGGAGGATGGTAGATTTCCGTAGCCAAGGTCCAGGGTAATAGAAGGTAGAATGGTCAAGGGACGAAGCCGGGGTCAAAGCACAGGAGAGTGTAGGAATCTGAAGAACAGCCAGGAACAGGACAGGAGAGAACAGACAGGTAAGGCCAAGCAGGGATCAAGACACAACTAAACAGCAGCGGTGAGCACAATGCATAAACAGGAGTTTATGCTCAGCAAGGAATGACAGACACGACAGGTATATAAGTAGGAAGGATCCAATTACCTTGCAGGGGTGTGATTCAGTCCTCCAATGGTGTCAGAATTTTTGGCCTAAATGAGAAATGTTATGTTTGGTGAAAATCAAACACTGCGTTCGAACAGAAGAACCTCACCACAACCATCAAGCATGGTGGTCGGAGTGTGATGGTTTGGGAATGCTTTGCTGCCTCAGGATCTGGATAGCATGCCATCATTGACATAGCCACTGTTACGTCGGTGCTGCCCGCAGACCAGACCCGTCCCCTGTGCTGAGGTGGGACGTAGGGATACACGCACCCGCAGCAAAGGGAGCGCGTCCGGAGTGTGGTGTTAGTGTTGCCAGGCCTGGTATATTAATGAAGACAATACTTGCCGGTACCGGTAGTAGAGGAGGAGTAGTATTTGCCGTTGCCAAGATCAGAGATTGGAGAGTTGCGGATGGTCGAAGGTACAAGCCGTGTTACAGGGACGCCAGAAGTCACGAAGTCCAAGTAGAGCCGAAGTCGAGAGCCAGAGGGGGTAGTCGTCCAATCCGCGTCAATACCTGAGGAGTCACTGAGAGAGTATTCAAATGCTTCCATACAGAACTATGTCGAGCGACGAGTGATGGGAAGCACAGGCATAATAAAGCTGGGCAGGCCAATGGGAAGAGGGGGCAGGCCTGGAGGACTGCAAAGAGTCTTCCCTGATAGGAGGGAGGTGTTACAGCCCAGCTGAGTGTAGTTATTGATTTGGATGGAACTGTGTGATGCTTGGGGGCGACGCCTCACTGCAGGAGCAGTTAAAAGTGCTCTGTTAGGCGTGTGCTCTGTAAGCTGGGAATGCATGCACATAACGTCTGGGGCTGGCGTGCGTGTGTGCGTGGATTCGGTGACTGACGCACGTATGCGCATGGGGTCAGAGACAGACGCACGTGTGCGCATAGAGCGCGGAGCTGGGGACACACGCAGAGGCTGCGGTTCAATAGGCACCTCTTCGGTTGGTGTAATCCTGTGATGGCGAGTAGCCAGAGTGCCAGTGACAGACAACGGAGGTATGTGGGAATTGCGCTGCAGACGCTTGGACGCCTGAGTACCGACGGGAGGTGAGTAATGGTCGCGCTGACGGCGCTTAGACACCAGATTCCTTACAGTACCCCCCTCTTCAGGAACAGCCTCTGGACGGTCCTTAAATGGTTTGTTTGGAAACTTCTTCCTGAAAGTCTTCAGAAGAACCGGAGCGTGGATATCACGAAGTGGAACCCAAGACCTTTCTTCTGGGCCGAAACCCTTCCAGTGCATGAGGAACTGCAGTTGACCCCTGGATATGCGAGAATCAAGCAGGGACTGGACCTCATATTCTTCCCTATTCTGGGTAATAACCGGATCAGGTCTACGGTTATGGTTGGGGAAAAAATGACTGGATACGAAAGGCTTGAGTAGAGATGTGTGAAACACGTTTGGTATCTTCATGCTGTCGGGAAGTTGAAGCCGGAATGCTACCGGATTAATCTGTTCAATTATCGGAAAAGGGCCCAGGAACCTCCGCGCCAATTTTGGGGAAGGTACCTTCAAATAAATGTTTCTTGAGGACAGCCATACCATATCCCCTGGCTTGTATCTGGGTGCCGGACGGCGGTGGCGATCTGCCTGATGTTTGGCCCTTTGAGAGGCGGTAAGAAGAGCAGACTGAATCTTGGACCATGCTGATTGCAGAGATGTGACAGGGTCATCTACAGCCGGGACTCCGGAAGGAATGTTGGAGACGGGAAGACATGGGGATGAAAACCGTAATTGATGAAAAATGGCGACTCTCGGGTGGACTCGTTGGTAGCGGAGTTAAAAGCATATTCGGCCCATGGCAAAAGTTGCGCCCAATCATCCTGAGAATTGGAAATGAAACACCTCAGGTATTTTTCCAGGGACTGATTGACCCTTTCTGTTTGACCATTGGACTGAGGATGGTACGCTGAGGAAAAAGAAGAAGAGATCCCTAGTCTTTTGATAAATGTTCTCCAAAATCTGGATACGGACTGTGATCCTCTGTCAGACACGATGGACGAAGGAATACCATGAATGCGAAAGATGTGATCAGTGAAGATATCAGCAAGGGCGGGTGAGGTGGGAAGTCCTTTGAGTGGGATAAAGTGAGCCATCTTAGAAAAATGATCCACCACCACTAAAATCGTATTCATCCCTTTGGACCTTTGCAACTCCACAATAAAATCCATTGATATGTGTGACCATGGACGTTCTGGGATGGGCAGAGGAAGGAGAAGACCGTGAGGCCTTTGATGAATTGTCTTGTTTTGCGCACAGACCGGACAAGTGTGCGTATATTCAAAAATGTCTTTGGACATCTTGGGCCACCAAAAGTTGCGACGTATAAGGTCCAAAGTCTTTTTGTAGCCAGGATGACGAGCTGCTCTCGAGGCATGTCCCCAATCCAGAACCTCGGGTATGAAATTAGGTCTCACGAAGAGCTTGCCCCTGGGGACCTTCAGGTTCTTTGGAATGGACCTTTGTGACTTGACGATCTTGTCAAAGCTTCTGAAGGAAGATGCGGCGAAAATCTTCTCGTGAGGTAAAATGGTCTCCATGGAATCTTCTGGTCTCTCTTCGGAAGAATGTTGTCTTGAGAGAGCATCGGCTTTGACATTTTTAGTCCCAGGAATATATGACAGTTAGAAATTAAATCTGGAAAAGAACAAAGACCAGCGGGCTTGCCGTGGACCCAGACGGCGAGCGTTCTCTATATATAATAAATTCTTATGGTCTGTGAGGATGGTGAACGGTTCCCTCGACCCTTCCAGGAGATGCCTCCATTCTTGAAGTGCCATTTTAACGGCCAGTAACTCTCTGTTCCCCACATCGTAGTTCCTCTCCGCTGAGGTAAATTTCTTCGAAATGAATGCGCAGGGATGCAATTTTTCTTGGGGTGAAGGTCTCTGGGATAGAATGGCACCGGCGCCAGAATCAGAGGCGTCCACCTTCAACACGAAAGGAAGATCAGTGTTGGGGTGATGGAGAACCGGTGCGGACACAAAAGCCTCCTTAAATGTGTTGAAGGCAGTATTGGCCTCTGGTGACCAAACCGACGGATCGGCCCCCTTCTTCGTAAGGGCTGTGATAGGTGCAACAATTCTGGAGAAATCACGGATAAACTTGCGGTAGTAGTTCGCAAATCCCAGGAAGCGCTGGACGGATTTAAGAGAGTCGGGTCTAGGCCAGTTAGTAACAGCTTTTAATTTGTCCGGATCCATCATGAAACCATCGCTGGAAATAATGTAGCCTAGAAACTGGGTCGAAGTCTGATGGAAGGTACATTTCTCCATCTTGGCATATAAGCGATGTTCACGAAGGCGAGAGAGTACGTAAGATGTATGAAAGATGTGGTCCTGTAAATTCTTTGAAAAAATCAGGATATCATCCAGATAGACTATGACAAAGTCGTTGAGTACTTTACGGAAGACATCGTTAATGAAATCTTGAAAAACGGCCGGAACATTACACAGTCCGAAAGGCATCACAAGGTATTCGTAGTGGCCACTACGCGTGTTGAAGGCCGTTTTCCATTCGTCTCCTTGACGTATGCGTACAAGATTATAAGCTCCCCTGAGGTCCAGCTTGGAGAAGACTTTGGCACCTTGCAACCTATCAAAAAGTTCAGTGATAAGGGGGAGTGGGTAGCGATTCTTTACGGTGATGCGGTTAAGCCCTCTGTAATCAATACAAGGTCTTAAAGTTCCATCCTTCTTCTTTACAAAGAAGAACCCTGCTCCAGCTGGTGAAGTAGATGGACGAATAAAACCTTTCTTCAGGTTTTCCTGGATGTACTCGTCCATAGCCTTAGTTTCGGGGAGAGACAGAGGATAAGTCTTGGACTTAGGTAATGTGTAACTAGGAATTAGGTCAATAGGACAGTCATATGACCTGTGTGGGGGTAGAAGGTCAGATTGTACCTTATTAAATGCGTCCAGAAACTGGTGGTAAACCGTAGGGAGGTTCGTCTCTGGAACGGTTGTATTCGCTAGGAGTCGGTGTGGTTCGCCTGACCTTGGTTCCCAAGTGATGGGGTTGGTGGATGTCCAATCGATCCGTGGGTTGTGTAGTTGTAACCATGGCAAACCTAGGGTTATGGGTGTTCCCGGAGCCTGAATTACGTCGAGGGTCAGGGTTTCCTTGTGATTATCAGAGGAAAGTACAACCGGAACCGTCTCTAATGAGATAAATGCAGGCGTGAGTGGATGCCCATCAATTCCGACCAAGGCGATGGGGATCTTTTTCTCCACGAACGGTATCTGGTAGTGTTTGGCGAACTCTTGATCCACGAAATTGCCTCCGGCTCCGGAGTCTATGAAGGCTACTGTGGAGACGTGGAACTTATGGCCTGAGAGGCACACGGGTATAGTGAGTTTCTTAGGGAATCCTTTTTGGGGAAGGGGACGAGGAGACATAACACCCACGAAGAGCCCCTTCATACTCACTGGGTGTTCCCGTTTTCCAGAGAGGGAGGACATTCTTGGGTCAGATGTTTTTGCAGGTCCGCAATAATAGCACAATTCCCCGGCGCGGCGGAATTGCTGTATTGGTGTGCGAAGCCGTTGAACCCCCAACTGCATCGGTTCGGACGAGTCCAAGGAAGGACGGAGCGGTGAAGTGGACATGGGGACTGTAGTAGTGCTGAGAGAGAGAGACGAAGGGGTTACTGAGCGAGTGCGCTGGCGCTCCGTGCGGCGTACCTGAATACGTTGGTCCACTCTAATCGCCAGAGTGATGAGATCCTCCAAAAGACCTGGCCTGGGTTGGAGAGCAAGTACATCCTTGATGCTGTCTGACAGTCCTTGCCAGAATACGGCGACGTAGGCCTCCTGTTCCCAGTTGGTCTCTGCTGCAAGGGTCCGGAACTCTATGGCGTATTCAGTCACCAGTCTTCGCCCTTGAGTAATCTGTAAAAGAGAAGAAGACGCCACCTCCCGACGTGCGGGGGAATCAAACACTTGCCTGAATTCCATCTTGAAGGCTGAGTAATTCTGGGTAAGGTCATCTCGCCGCTCCCAGATGGGGGAGGCCCAAGCCAGTGCGCTACCCGTCAACAGATTATAAACGTAGGCCACCTTCTTTCGGCCAGTAGAAAACTGGTGGGGGGCCATTTCAAATTGTACCTCACATTGATTAATGAAGCCCCGAAAATCTTGAGATTCACCTGCGTAAGGTTTGGGGTTAGGAATCCACATATCTAATTCAGTCTGGTCTGCGTCTTGTGGGCTCGACATAATGTTACGCCGGTGCTGCCCGCAGACCAGACCCGTCCCCTGTGCTGAGGTGGGACGTAGGGATACACGCACCCGCAGCAAAGGGAGCGCGTCCGGAGTGTGGTGTTAGTGTTGCCAGGCCAGGTATAGTAATGAAGACAATACTTGCCGGTACCGGTAGTAGAGGAGGAGTAGTATTTGCCGTTGCCAAGATCAGGGATTGGAGAGTTGCGGATGGTCGAAGGTACAAGCCGTGTTACAGGGACGCCAGAAGTCACGAAGTCCAAGTAGAGCCGAAGTCGAGAGCCAGAGGGGGTAGTCGTCCAATCCGCGTCAATACCTGAGGAGTCCCTGAGAGAGTATTCAAATGCTTCCATACAGAACTATGTCGAGCGACGAGTGATGGGAAGCACAGGCATAATAAAGCTGGGCAGGCCAATGGGAAGAGGGGGCAGGCCTGGAGGACTGCAAAGAGTCTTCCCTGATAGGAGGAAGGTGTTACAGCCCAGCTGAGTGTAGTTATTGATTTGCATGGAACTGTGTGATGCTTGGGGGCGACGCCTCACTGCAGGAGCAGTTAAAAGTGCCCTGTTAGGCGTGTGCTCTGTAAGCTGGGAATGCATGCACATAACATCTGGGGCTGGCGTGCGTGTGTGCGTGGATTCGGTGACTGACGCACGTATGCGCATGGGGTCAGAGACAGACGCACGTGTGCGCACAGAGCGCGGAGCTGGGGACACACGCAGAGGCTGCGGTTCAACAGGCACCTCTTCGGTTGGTGCAATCCTGTGATGGCGAGGAGCCAGAGTGCCAGTGACAGACGACGGAGGTATGTGGGAATTGCGCTGCAGACGCTTGGACGCCTGAGTACCGACGGGAGGTGAGTAATGGTCGCGCTGACGGCGCTTAGACACCAGATTCCTTACAGCCACGAATTCTGCATTGTATCAGATGATTCTAGAGGAGAATATGTGGCCATACGTCTGTGAGCTGAAGCTGAAGCAAAACTGAGTTATGCAGCGAGACAATGATCATAAACATACATGCTGATCTACAAAAGAATGGCTGCAGAAGAAGAAATTACATGTTTTAGAATGACCTAGTCACAGTCTAGACCTAAACCCCATCGAAATGTTGTTGCAGGGCCTGAAGCCAGCAGTCCATGCAAGGAAGCCCTCAAATTTCACTGAGTTGAAGCAGTTCTGTAAGGAGGAAAAGGCCAATACTCCTCAAAACCGATGTGACGGACCAGGAAACGCTTAGTTGAAGTTATTGCTACTCAAAGGGCAATGAATCTAAAGGTTTTTCACACATGGATATTGAATGTTGAATTAGTTGTGCATAAATAAATGTTGAACAAATATTATGTTTTTGTGAAATTTGTTTGATCAAGTTATCTTTATCTATTACTACTGTAGCTTTTGTACCCGGCTTCGCCCGGGGAATGTATCCCCCCCGACCCCCCTCCCACTGGTACATCTTCCCCCGCAGCCGCCACATCCCCCCCGTTGGTACATCTCCCCCCACTGCCAGAACATCTCCCCCCACCTTCCCTCCCCCTGCTGCCGGCACATCTCCCCACACTGCTGCCTTATCTCCCCTCGCTGTTGACACATCTCCCCGCCCCCCCTCCCCGCTGCTGCCGCATCTCTCCGCTGCTGGCACACTTCCCTGTGCTGCTTTAGGCTGCGTAAGGGTGTCTTCTTGCTTGCTGAGGTGCGCTTGCGGAAGCGTAGGCGAGCCCCTACTAAAGCCGCTCTCATTGCGGCTGTAGGGGCTCACTAGTAAGCACCAGAATGCCTCAGCACGGGTCAGCGCGTAAGCGCTGACCATGCCCGAGGCCTTACGCTGGGGCCATAGAGGGGGGGAGCAGTGCTGAAGCGCGCTGATGCTGAGGATCGCCTGCTGAAGCTGTGCGATTTCATGCACATGCAGGCGAGCCAGCGGGAGCGATCGGGAGGCGGGTGGAGGTGGTGGGAGGCTGGGCAGTGACGTCGCTTGGCTAATCGCCCGCGCTGATTGGATGTTTTCAGCCGACAGCGCGCTGAAAATCAGCTTGGCTGTCGGCTGAAAAATCCAACTCCTCAGCACGCCTGCAGACGCTCACGTGAGCCCCCTCTAAAGACATCCTCATTGAGGATGCAGGGGCTCAGCGCAGAGCGTCCGCACGGCTCAGGACGGCTTGTCCTTCTATGGACGCAGCCTTTGGCTGCTGTCACGCTGCCGCTGAGCTCGTTCATGCTTTAGAGCGGTGACGTCACCAGCTCTTCAAGCATGAGCGATCGGCTGTCCTGCAATTTTTGTTAGAGCGGGGGGAGGGGGGGAGAGGTGGTGGCTATTAGGGGAGGGGGCTGTCTCTTTGTCTGTATGTGTGTGTGTGTGTGTCTGTCTGTCTCTGTGTGTCTGTGTGTGTCTGTCTATGTGTGTCTCTCTGTGTGTGTGTGTGTGTGTGTGTGTGTCTGTGTGTGTGTGTGTGTGTCTCTCTGTGTCTCCATTTTCCCTCTACAACCTTCCCTCCCCTCTCTCCCCCCCATTGCTCTCTCTCTCCCCATTGCTCGCTCTCTCTCCCCCCCCATTTCTTTCTCCTGCCGCCTCTCTCCCTGTCCCCTCTTCCCCCCTCTCTCTCTCCCTTCCCCCTCTCTCTCTCTCCCTTCCCCTCTATCCTTTCTCTCCCTTACCATCTCCCTTTATTCCCCTTCTCTCCTTTCTCCCCCCTCCCAGTCCATGTCCCCCCTCCCACTCCATTTTCCCCCTCCCACTCCATTCCCCCTCACTCCGTTCCCCCTCCTCACTCCGTTTTCTCCACTCACTCAGTTCCCCCTCACTCCATTTCCCCCATCACTCCATTTTCTCCCCCCTCCCTCCCTCACTCCATTTTCTCCCCCCCTCCTTCACTCCATTTTCTCCCCCCTCCCTCCCTCACTCCATTTTCTCTCCCACTCCCTCACTCCATTTTCTCCCCCCTCGCTCACTCAATTTCCTCCCCCCATCCCTCACTCACTCAGTTTTCTCCCCCTCCCTCCCTCACTCCATGTTCTCCCCCTCACTCACTTCGTTTCACCCACCCACTCACTCCATTTTCTCCCTCCCCCACTCCGTTTTCTCCCCTCCACTCACTCCGTTTTCTCCCCCCACCCACTCAATTTTCTCCCTCCCCACTCACTCTGTTCCCCCCCACTCACTCCGTTTTCTCTCCCCCCCACTCACTCTGTTTTCTCCTCCCCCCACTCACTCCATTTTCTCCCCCCCACTCACTCTGTTTTCTTCCCCCTCACTCACTCTGTTTTCTCCCCCCTCACTCACTCTGTTTTCTTCCCCCTCACTCACTCCGTTTTCTTCCCCCCTCACTCACTCTGATTTCTTCCCCACCTCACTCCGTTTTCTCCCACCCCACTCCGTTTTCTCTCTCCCCCTCACTCCATTTTCTTCCCCCCTCACCCCATTTTCTTCCCCCCTTACTCACTCTGTTTTCTTCCCCCCCACTCTGTTTCTCTCCCCCCCACTCACTCCGTTTTCTCCCCTCCCTCCCTTCAGCACATCTCCCCTGCACATCTCACATCAGACACACACAGCACTGAAGCACTGACACTCCCCCTCCCTTAGTAGCCACGCCCCCCTGCTCCTGCACTAAGAGATTTGCTAGACATTAGAATGTCCATAATTTGGGAGATGAGTCACATTGGAAGCTCAAAATAGTTGCGTTGACCTACAAATCCACCGCAGAATGTACAGTGAAAGTTTCGTTGTGCTACGTGGTGCCGTTTGCGAGATATTGATGCTTCTGACATACAAACAAATGGAAAACTTAGAATTATAGTATAGATTAAGACTTACATTAAGATCTTTTAACTCACCAAGTTAAGTAGGGCTGATAGAGCTATTGTAGCCAGGTATAGACAGTCTCATGGGTATGAGTTCCCTTATGTACCAGAGCCTATCATGCAAGAGATTGAAGATCAAAGAGATACATGGCTCAGGGACGCAGTCATTGACTACCTGCGGTTAAAAAGCAGTAGTACAGAAGAAAGAATCTGTTCTCTCATGAAAGTATGGAGGACAGGGAGAAAAATCTATATGCATAAAATTGTGAATAGGCCGGAGAATGGGCCTCTCCAATCTTACTTTGTGAAGGTCATAGACCATAAAGGATGGGAAATAAGAAAGCCTGATTCCCGCCATTATTATTAGTTGGGGATTCTCCATGTTGGGAGTTTCCCTTTGTTATTTCGCCATCCAAGGTGGGTGGGTGTACAAAACAAAACACAAAACAGCGCACAACGCTCATGGTGAAGTATGAATGAACAATTTATATTAAAAAGTAATTCAAGGTTCTGCATACATCAGAAAAAGGTAATATAGGCATGTAACTGTGACTATGACAGTTGTTACCACTCAGGCATCAGGACACAGAAGAAAGCTGCAGCGGGTCACCCGATCTCAGGTGTCTGCAGTCATCACGTGCTGTGCTCTCATCTGCTGGGCTCTTTAGAAGCGGAGGGTCTCTTTATGGCTTCCAAGTGATCAAGGTGGATAAGTTCCAAGCTCCATTTAGGAGTAGCTGGTAGAGGGCTGCAGAAGATGGAGGCGTTGCACCAGTAAGTGAGACAGAGGCGCAACCCCAGAAGCCTGTCCTGTTCTCCCCCATGTCATCGCGGGAGACTCAGGGCCCCCTGTTACCAGCAAGTATGCACCACACAAAGACATGTAGGTTTAAAACGTTAAATATGTGAAAATCCTAAGTGGTTCACAAACTTTTTCTCTCCACTGTATACAGGCATACCCCGCATTAACGTACGCAATGGGACCGGAGCATGTATGTAAAGCGAAAATGTACTTAAAGTGAAGCACTACCTTTTCCCCACTTATCGATGCATGTACTGTACTGCAATCGTCATATACGTGCAGAACTGATGTAAATAACGTATGTGTAACAGGCTCTATAGTCTCCCTGCTTGCGCACAGCTTCGGTACAGGTAGGGAGCCGGTATTGCTGTTCAGGACGTGCTGACAGGCGCATGCGCGAGCTGCCGTTTGCCTATTGAGCGAGATGTACTTACTCGCGAGTGTACTTAAAGTGAGTGTCCTTAAACCGGGGTATGCCTGTATATCAGTTCTGTAGTATTAGATAATACTTTCTGTAGTATTAGATAATACTTAGTGCAGTTTTGTTTACAACAGTTAATGCCATTTTTAATGCGTTTTAATGTTCTGAGCATCCTATGGTTGCTATAGGAAGCTCCCAGAGCACCTCTTTTTGAGCCGTGCCCTCTCCCCAGCAGTGCAAGAGCTTTTGAAACACATTATCACAAACCAATCTCTTGCGGTGTTCCCCTGCAGGTGACTGTCTATTGTTACAGCTTTCAGCTCAGCCACAATTGGTTTCCCCTAGCAATATAAGATTATATTGTAGTTGTTGCGTTCCACTGACTTCAGGATAGATGGAAAGTCCAGCCATAATGTGAACCCAAGGAGCAGGATCTTTGCCGATCGATCACAGGAGAAGGGATCGGATGGCAGCGTAGGTAACAACTTTTCCTTAAAGGTAATCAAATGCTGCATATATTATAAAATGCCGCCTGGAATGAATGTTAAATTATTCAATGCATTTTATATGTGGGAAGCTGTTTAAGCTGTATAAAGTAGAGCAATAAAAGACTGTTCTGACATACTTCTTTAAGTGAAACAAATGTATTATGGATCATGTTTTGCAGAATTGCAGCCTTGACTAAGAAACTATCAATGTTTTTAATAACACCAGTGGTCGAAATGCCATTAAAATGTAGTTGTGTAGTGCCTGATTTCTGTGTATTTTATAGCGGTTAACCAATAGACCCCAACTATTGATTTCATTTAAAGAGGTTTATGTTACTGTACAATTCTAATCCAAAAACTGAATGGATAATGGGTCGTATTTACTAAGTAGTGCTACTCCCCTGGACACCCTCTGTCGCTGGAAGATATGCCATGGCACATTCAATGAATGGGTTGTAAAGTGTCTTCCAGTGCTGAAAGAGTGGCAGAAGAATGCTTAGTAGATATGGGCCGGTATGGCTCACTCACATGAATGGGTCGGATGGATGGCTTCCGGGACCCGAAGCTGTCTTATGGAGAAGCAGCAGCGGGTAATACTGTACATATGGTCCAATTTATTTTCTCTTCTTAATACACCCCAGCTTCTCTATAAAGAAAGTAAAAAACATAGGTTTGTAACTTAAAAGTGTTACTATTCAAAGTGATTAAGCGATACACAGCAAGCACAACACTATTACATTACACAGACTGAGGGACAAAAGTGCAAATCAATGGTCAAAATATTTAACATGGGCTCTACGTGGAATTTGACACGCACGCTGATTTTCTTATTAAACCGGCACCGAGTTGGAATGGAGTAAAGCCGTTCATCGGCACTGCATCTATTTAAAGAATTAAGCGGCTTTTCTAAAAAGTAGGCTCCATGCCTGAGAAATTAATCACGCCACTTAATATAATTATGGCAAGGGAATTTAGCAATTAATTATATAAATAGGGAGATTATAGCATTGGTGATTCTTGTTATATAACACTGTAAATTCATTCTTGGCCCCATATGCTGTCTGAATACAGAAATGGGCATTACCACTTACACATCAAGCTTGAACTTTTTTGGAACGGCACAAGAGCCAGCAGATCACGTGACCCGTGTGTGCTGCCTAGCCTAGCACATGATGTTCTGGTGAGGATCTTTTCTGCGGGAGCAGCCTGAAAGGAAGTTGTATTTCCTGGACGGTGTCTTATGAAATAGCATCTCTTCGTAAACGTGGGCCAGGATCTCTCCAACCTCACTTATAGCAGTCACACAGGAAATTGTGGCATTGAGCTGGTCATAAGGTTTACAGATGAGGAACCTCAATGAGAACACGGCCTTATTTTGATGCAAGACACAACTATCTCCATTGTCTTTTCTCAGACTAATTGTTATCGGTACCAATGGAACAGAAATGGAAGAGAAATGAAACTAAAAAATGAAAGGAGATGTTTCCTCGCACAATCTCAAATTGAGCTACAGTTTTTTAAAAGTGATCTCCAGTAAAGCAGGCGACTGGGTGTCTTTCTAAACTTTATAACTTTTCTTGATTTTTTTTTTTTCCAATTCCCAAAAGTGGGGAGATGTGCATCATCTAAAACATACGGGGAAAGGAAAAACTGGCTGGAATTCAATTGTTATCTAGAGACTTACAGACAGTCGGAGTACAGAACATGCACTGAGTCATGCAGCAAACCTAAAATAACAGAAAGGGATTGACTGAAGGCTCCTCCACTGCTCTTCCACATGCACAGTCCCACCCAAACCTCCAAATAAAACACAGACAAGTGATTTTGATGAAGAACTGACACAGCTTTTATTCATACCAATTACAATACAATATCTTTGTAGAATCAAAGAGAGGAACACTAACACTAATGAGCCCATCTAGCACTGCCATGGGTGCACGTCTTTCCCAACACTTTGGGGAAAAAGTCAAGGAACGAAGAACAATGAACTGCACTCAGTGATCCAACTGTGTTATGATTTATTTAAAACAAATCAATGATTTTTCAATATGCATGAAAATAGGGACCGGAACATCGATTCGTTTTAAATAAATTTCAACACCGTTTTGCAGAAGACCATTGGAGTTGTCTGGCTTCGCCATTCATTTAGTTTCCCTTTGGCACCATCACATCCCTAAACTCTTTGCCTCCACCAAGATGGCCAACATTTGAGGTCATTTCTCCCTCACCTGAGCTGGCTGAAATGGCTTCATTCCGCTCTCAGCCTGTATGGAGGTTGTAATCAGCTGTACGTGTCCCTAGCTTTAAAAGGATCCATTCCCATTCAGCCAGTGTCCGTGCAAGGTATCTAATCTCTTGTGCTCCTGGACCCTGTCTGATAGCTTGATACGCTTTTCCTTTGCTGAATCTCTGCCTGTATTTGGACCCTGTTTGCTTTTTTCCTGCCCTGACCTTGGAACTGTGACCCCCAACTACGCTAGTGCATCCCACCTTGACATTTGAACCGTGACCCCTACACTGCTGCACCTTGCCCTGTCCTGAATATTCTCTTCAGTGAGGACTCAGCCCCATACCCCCTATAAGCCTTGCGGGTCTTTCCCCTGGTTAGAGATGAGCACCATCTATGGAGTGCCGTGCATTGTTCTTTGTTTCTTGAATACAATATTTTTACCAGCTGACTTAAACGTTACCCATCTTATTAGGCATATACATAAAGAGAAAGAATCCCTGTAAACAAGCACTCTTCCTCCACTAAAAGTATTAAAGTTTATTGTGATAATGAGGCAAACAAACATAAAATGAAAACCTACTTGATGCCAATATGCTTAATATCCGTTATGTGTGCTCAGTGTGTGAGGAGTATACTAATCTACACAGCTGTGCACCAGATCTACATACACAATGGTAGTCAGATCTGCCTGAGTCAAAGAACATAAAACAAAGGAATGCCTAATAGCACGGATACCCGGGAATGATATATAGGAGTAACCCTTAAGTATCTAAACAAACCCAGGTACCTCCCCTTAGTTCAACTCTCCCCTTGGTAGGAATAACCTTATCCCCAAGAATCAGTGTAACGTTGTAACGTGATTCTCCATTCAGAGCCTTTCTCTGGTCCCATAGATGGTATATTGCCAGACAATTCAATATGAATCACCACACTGAGTTGATAGACAGACCCCAGTGCACCCTTGATTACAGTCATGTAACCACACTACTTATGTGTTTCACGGTGTACAGCCACCGCAGGGATAGGTGAAAAATCGGTATACCACTTCCAGAGGGGAATAACTGTGTAATAACCACAGGGAAAAAGGCAGGGGAGCAACAGAGCGGGGTCAGATGTAAGGTAAGTGGTAAATGATACCTTATTACGCAGGCCAGCATAACGTGTCAGCTGTTGGGTGCATGCCGGAGTGCAGGCATATAAAGGCTGCCACCCTATATTGCCCCAAGCTGCACATCCATAGACATGAAACCGCAAACCTTAAAACCCCACTCATACCACAAAACCACTCTCAGCTAGCTAGTGGATGCCTCATAGGGCCCAAATTTAATACAAAAATAACTTTCAAACTCATTCCAGTATCTTTTATAAGACATAATTTCAACAATTGTCCTGTAATCATTCATACGCTTAAGCTTCTTTTTAGAAAAAAACTATTTCTTACAGCAGCCAAGCTGGAACACCTGAACTGCAGCAAGCCCCGGCATGGATTGGGCAGAATCCTTACACATATTAAGGAAACAATTGTTAGGGGTCTCCAATACACCGGTAATCTTATTTGGAAATTCTAGTTTTACCACTACATACCCCAGGTATAGGTAGCTGGCAGTACTGAAGCCCCACACGACAAGCCCATCCAAGGGCTGCAATGACAGATATTTCAGGTGTTGTTAATACAATGGTTTAAATATAATGGATACTTGGGATCCGCCATCCAAAAGGACGTTGCATTTCTTCCCCCCTATTTTCACCTCTACTCATGCTGACAGGCCAATGAATCCTCTTGGCAAATGGGATGTATGATGTTCTCTTGCTGGTGCAGTCTGAACAGAGGCTTTCTACACATGGGGCATAGTATTCTCCTTCACTGGGTCCGTTGTCATTTCCTGGGTTAGAATGGGACTGGATAAATTGTTTGAAAGCCTGTGGTACTGTAGATTCTCCCTCTTTAGGCAATGGGCAGCATTGTGACCTACCTCTAAGCATCTACAGTATAACAGAAATTCGGCACTCCACTATTTTTATCAGGGGTTCTTAAGAGTTTCCTCCCCCATTTAGAGACCCTGGTTGCTCTTCACTCAACCCGTCGAGGGTCTGACCTCACAGCAGTCCCTCTTCTGCAGACCTTGCCTCGTGGTGCTGTCTCCTGCCACGCTCTTGGGGGACCTCCCGGCAGCTGGATGGAGTGCCATCTGTTCCTCTTTATTTCTTATCTCTAGGAACAGCTCTAAAAACTTTGGCAGAGACTCTTACCGTTCTCGAGGTTCCAGCAATGACATATTTACATATTCAACAGGATCCAGCTTTTCAGATGCAATGCAAATACAATCAGGGGGAAGAGTATACGGGCAGTGTCCGAGAAACATGACACTGTTCTATCTAGGGCAGGGGGCAGGTGGCATGGTACTGATCTCTACATCAGATTCCAGTGGTGAGGTAGAATCCAAACTAATTATTCCTCTTCAGGGGTCTCTGCCAGAGCTATGACTCACAGAACATCTTCACTGGGAAGCACACGATCATCAATGTTCTTGTGGTAAGTCTGGTAGGCCTCTCCAGAGGAGTTAAGGGACCTTCCTACAAGTGCCCAACATTACCCTGCAAAGAAGCAGATATCCTGGTCAGCTTAACTTGGGTGGGAAGCTCCACCATCACACCATTCTTTCCTCCTGGTTCAGACATGGAAATGGAAGAAAGTACATCCATCACATGGCTATTCCGCAAACATGCTGGTTGGGGAACATCTTCTCCAACAGATTCTGGCTCTGCAGCCTTGTTACGACTATTCCTAAAACATCCATGTTGGGATTACCTGTTCCAGTAGGCTCTGGCGCAGTAACATATTTTCAACATCCACTCCACAAGGTAGATATCACTGGACTTGGCTATGGCCAAAAGTGCTGACATCCTCATTTACCTCCGGCACCGTTGTTTGCACACGTATTACAACTGAAGACACTCCTATGGATCATTCCTCTCTGGGTGACATCTCAGGTTCCTGCTCCTGTCCTCCCTTGTATGAACATATGGGGCACTTTCCAACTCTCCGGTCTTCACAGCAGGTGCAGTGCGCCCGCAATATGGAGGAGGCGGTTCCATATCGGTTGTGGACAGTCGAGATAGGACATCCATCACACTGATAGTCTCATTGCTCAACATAGAAGAAACATCATTAGGGACATTTTTTATATCCCTTAACTTCGAGCTCTGTATATAGCACGTGCCACATTCATCACATCGGCATTGTGTGACAATTCTCCTGCAGGACACCTGCAGAGTGCGCGCACACAGCCTGGAAAAAAACTCTGTCCCTCTTACGGTTATCACAAAGACCCCTCCTGGGACTTCATAATGATTGAATGTCAAGATAGACTCACCAGGGTGTATATTGAGCTGAAGTAGCGATATAGCAACATGCTCAATTTTGGGTTTGATCACTAGTAAAGATGCTATAAACTTCTCAAACTTAGGTGGGGATTCAACCAGAGGCATGGTCAAATGCTTGAGTTTAATTTGAGACTCAAAGTCCAGCTCGGTACGAGTCAGGGTTTGGCTTCGAAACACACTTACCAACTCATACTTTTTTTCTTGTATTCAAATGCCCAAAGGGGAGGGGCTACATTCAAATAAAAGATAGGTTCACTTAATACGAATAAGAGAGGTCCTTAGACCATTTGTTGAATATGAAAAAGACTGACAAATCACAATATTTTGACGTATTAACCCTTCCTATACATACATATATCCGACTAGCACCCTCTCTATCCACCTTTAAGACCCACATTAAAACACACTTGATTAAGGAAGCATATGAGTAGCTCCATGGCTGATAATTTACACCTTGGCACCTTGCAGATGCACTTACCAGAATGCCCTCCTACTGTCTCTGTACGTTTTTCCTACCAACAAATTAGATTGTAAGCTCTTCGGGGCAGGGACTCCTTTTCCTAAATGTTACTTTTATATCTGAAGCCCTTCTCCCCTTTATGGTATGTTCCATAGTACCTCTCTTTCCCCCACAGTGTATCTGTGATGTAAGTCCCTAGTAAGTTCAGGGCCTTCATGGGTTAATCTATGGGCCATCAACACCCCCCTTTTCCACCCCACTTGTGAGTGATGGAACTAAGGTGGTGACTCATGGCCTGTGTAAGCCTATCAGTGATGGGTACATTCCATGAGCCCGCCCCTTCCTGAAGCTAACCAGTGGGTGTTGCAAAGTTAGAGTAGTCTTGCTCTGCCTTCCAATGAGAGAGCAGGGGCTGTCAGACTCTCCCATTGCATGGATGAGCTGGCCCACCCCAGGCCAAAAGGCCTGGGGACGATCAAGACTCATTGCCCCATTTTATCGGGATAAGCACCACCCAGAAGTCCTGGGACTTTGGACATCAACATCTATGCTGAGTGAAGAATTGCTGCAGTATGGCCAATAAAATATATCTGTTCACTGTACCTTTGCTTGGGTGCCAGTTGCTTGGCAGGAGGGGTAAGGAGTATTGTGGGGACTTTGGACATCAACATCTATGCTGAGTGAAGAATTGCTGCAGTATGGCCAATAAAATATATCTGTTCACTGTACCTTTGCTTGGGTGTCAGTTCCTTGGCAGGAGGGGCAAGGAGTATTGTGGTGGGAGCTGACATCCTGAATCCCAGGAGCCCATCACAGCTGGACAAGCTAACAAGACAGGGTCATGCTACTAAAATCTTACATTTCAAAATATAGCAAGCAGTATATTTAGCATTTATTTTAGGCATTCCATTCCCCAATACATATCACAAGGATTCCTTTTTATATTAAACAGAAATGTTTTTACATCTATTAATAAGTGATACAACGTTTATTGAAAACATACTGTGTATACATTGTTCATTATTTTTATCTGTTTACCGATTTTGTAACTTTATATCCCAGATTAAGGCAAAACAGGACCCTTAAAATCAACTTTCAAGAAATTGCAGGATTGACAGCCTGTACTTGAGATCCTTTCATAAAATGTAACGCATTATTTTTGTATAATCATGGAAAGATTCATACTATATCTAGGAGCAATAGCATAAATGCATTACTGTAAATGTCATTATCTCATGTTGAAGTTATTTTTTTAAATTCTACATGTACAGTATTATATGTCCAATAAATAATACATTTGAAATACAAGTTGACTCTATAATTGTTTTATTTTTCACATTCACAGTGAGTTGTATAGATAACTCCCAGAGGTAGATATAATGACAGCCAGATATTGTATTATCCATTGCTACATTTCTATAGTTGTTAGTGGTTCCGGTAGTGGATTTATACACAGTATATGGTCTCAGTTACACTAGGTTCAACCCTAGTAGAGGAGATCTAGTATGAGGGGATAACATAATGTATAACATATTCAGCACTAAGGTCCACCTCACTAATATCCAGGGACCCCACATACTGTAATATGCTGTGTTTTTAAGGTGTTTTATTTTTAAAGATATACCAACTCTGATCTCCATAACACCAGAGGGCCAGCAGTATGTAATTTAGTGAAGTCCTATATTTCTGACTATTGTCAGATCTAGAGTAGTCTCATTAATCTCCAAGGTAAGTAAAAGGGATTTACTCATAAGAAACAACTGAGACTATCATCTACATTCATACTGTACCTCTGGGAGTTAATGTATTAAGTCTGCGAACCCCAAATGCTTCAATACATAATAAGCGATTAATTTGATCACCTCCACGGGGAATTGTAGGCATGTGTTCCCCTATAACGTATCTTGATGGTGCAACATTATGTTGAGCTTTATTAAAGTGTCTCGCCACAGGTGAGTCTGCGTGGTTTATTTGAATAGCTCTCTTATGTTCATAAGAAAAGAAAGCTGAAAAAGCTGGGTAATACGGCAGGTATAAGCTTATAGGGGTTCATGTTAAAATGGACAGGAAGCAAAGAGTGGCACACTGTGAGTGCTCATTTGTATACCCTTACCCAGAATGCCTTGCTGCAGTAGAAGCACTGTATGCTAAGAGATAATGGGGAAAGGCAGGGTTGCAGACCTGTACGTGAATATGCTCACAAGTGGTATATTTATTTGCTATATCTTATGTTCATATAATCTTTCTTTGATTAGTCTTTTAGTTTGACCTATATAGAGATTCCCACGGGGGCATTTTAGGGCATGCAACACAAAAGCAGTGTCACAAGTCGCAAAGAATTAAACAGAAATCTTTTGACCGGTCTGTGGATGATTAAATTAATCTACTTTCATTATACTGCAACAATGAACTCAATGTACTGTAAGCACTAGAACGCAACATATTTTGTGTAGAAATAAAGCGTGTTTCTTTGGATTGTATAATATTTGCCCTTACCAGATGGCCCCCGTTACTTCTACCACGTCTAAAGGAAAATAATGGTATTTTAAAATCAATTTAACCATAAGTGGAATCTCTCTGCATAATTTTCCTATGTTTCAAAATAAAATTCCTCACTTTTTTGGAAAGAACATTTTGGGTAGTAACATCGAAATTCTCTTATCCAACTGTGGTTCTCTAATTGATGGTCTTAATAATGTGTCTCTTGATATAAAGTATGGCTTACTCTTTCTTTAAGCACATTTACATAAATGTATTAGTTAGACTGTCAGCGTTATCATTATAACCTGTTATGGTATTACATATTCTACATGTACCGATAAATTGACTATAAGGTAGTCCATCGATTGTATTTTTGCGGTGCCGGCTGTCTGCTAATACAGATGTACAGATGCAGAGGCCATTATCCGATCATTTCTCGGCGCAGTTTTAGTAAAGTGTGCTGTATTCCACACGGCATTCACTTGTTAATCTTCCGTGAAGGCTGTCAATCACACCTCTGTTCCTTGATTACCTGGATTCTGATTTTGTTTGGGTGCAGTTCTGTGCGTATCCACCAGATGGAAAAAGTGAATCCCTTTGCATAAACTATACAGTGGATAGTGGGTAGTCAATGTGCAGGTGTTTAAAAACCAGATAAAAAGAGTGTCCACTAAAGTGAACCATTGTAAATTGACCTCGATCGCTGAAGACGTTATCAAATGTAGGCGTTTCATAATTAAAATCTCAAAACAGAATGTTGTGGACATTATTCTACATTGCTATGCCTGCTCAATTGCTGAATGGACATACACTGAACATCATGTCCTTATACTAGTCCGGACTGCAGTTATGCATATTTAATTTCTTTCTGCAATTAATGTTGGAACAGATAAGAAGGCGATTTTAGCAGAGATATATGGCTACATCATTGACAAATATGATTTCTTCAAATTTTCACCAAATCAACGTGGGTGGAAGAATTCCCTAAGGCAAACTTTAACTATAAATGATTGCTTTTTTCACACAGCCCCTCTGGGAAGTACCAGAAGTCATGGGTCAGTGCTCCCAGCTTTTGCCGTTTTTTTTTATCATGGCGACTGCAAAAGAATACAGGTCGGGTTTAATCCATTTAAGACTCGTACTTCCCCAACCTGCAATGTGCCACCACCGGCTTACCAATACTATTGCATTAACGGGCTGATGGTCACTGAAAACCTGGTGAACCGCAATCCTTGCTACCTTGCCATGTCTGATTACCAGCTTCACCAGGCACCTGTCAACTTTAATGCAGACTACATGAGTGACCAAAGCTTTTATGCACAATACACCTTTGACATTGACTCATCTCCACCCGGTTGGCAAAGTTTATAATGAAGGTAAATATAATGTACTATACAGTATTAACTTTAATTCCCAATGGCACTACAGTATAGTGAATGCCAGCCACAGCCCGTCAATGCTTGTACACATGCGCACTAGAGCGTGACTTGATGCATGTGCACTTCTGGAACTTATTGCATAATTTTTTTTCCAGAAAAGAATCTTTGAAAACGAGCGTCAAAAAATGATAAGGATGAAGTGCGATGGAACTCTAATATCGCTTTTTAAAAACATTGCCTTTTTTACTTTTATACAGTCAGTATGACCAGCTTCACACTTTTAAAACTTTTCCACGCTATTATTTTGGACAACACACTATGCACTTTACAGTATCTGATCGATACAATTACATGTCATAACCTGTAACAAAATTTCACACCAAGATGTTTCTTGCTTTTATTCCACTTCCTGGTTAATGGGGTGCACTGTATAATGTCTTCACAAATAATGGTACACTGAACTTATCAAAATAATTATTTGATACTATGGTTTTCTATTCCATTTCCTGGTTCCACACGCATGCGCATTGGGAACCAGTGTAGAAAGCCTTCACTGCCAATCGGACTTAGAAATCCAACGAGAAAAAAAATTAAAGTAACATTTATTTTTCTTGAGAAGGAGAGAATAATTGTGAGCTTTAAACAAAACCTTATGTGATGCACTGTTTTCCTATTTAATCAGTTTTACATTGTTAAAATCACAACATTTTTATTTTCTCAATGATGTTGCATTTTGCTGTATAATTAGACTTTGCTTGTGTAATTTATTCGGGTAAGAAACAACAAAAATAAAAAAATATTAATACATTTTTTGGGGAGGATTTCTATTCAATACCTTCAACTTTGGTAGGCTTGGTCTGCTTTTCATACTGTTTATGGACATATTACACACACACACACACACACACACACACACACACACACACACACACACACACACACACACACACACACACACACACACACACACACACACACACACACACACACACACACACACACACACACACACACACCCGGCATTAAAATACTATCTGCATCTTTTAAGCGTTTTTTAATTCCATGGGGCTTATCTGAGTCATCCGGTGTAAACGACCATGGATCTCTTTTGTCATTGAGAAAGGGGGGATTAGGACAAACTATTGACTGTTATTATGCACACAATACAATAACCTTGGACATCCCCCCCTTCCAGTAGTGCTGCTTCTCCTGTGAAAGAAAAAAAAATGGCTGCAGGATTAGTAAATTGAGGGCATTGACTGCTTAACACTATTGACAGCCACACAAAACAAATAAACTATAACTTACCGTGCCTGTAAACTATAATGAATTTTTAGAAATAATAGGTAATACACGCATGTCTAATACAAATACTGTACATACTGTATATAATATATACACAGGGGAGAGTAAGCACAGTCATAAAATGGTTAACATTCAATTACCTTTAATATAAGGCTAAAATTTAAACAGGTTATTGTCAGTACCATACTTACCTGTACTATTCTTCCTGGACTTACCTTACTATAGTACAGTACCTTACTACATGCCGGTGGCATTTTGATTACGCTCTAAAAGAACGGGCAAAATGCTGCCAATATGTTAATGTAGTTGTTGCATTTTTGTACAGTCAGAATGTCTCTCCAGAAACTCTTTATTCCTTTTACTAATTCCTCCTTGTTGGACGGTTTCACAACCTTTCTTATATGATCATTCAGCACGTCACACCAGTTATATGTGGTTCAATTCTGGTGATCTGAAATGGGAGTGGGAAAAAATGGCGAATTAGTTGAACAGATAAAAACAGTTTAAAACAATGAGAAACAGTTACTGTACACTGGAGCACTTACTCTGGTGGCGTCTTAACCCAGTTGATCCCTCTCGCAAGAATATAGGTAGAGGCAGTATGTTTAGGGTCATTGTCCTGGAAGAAACGGTGACCACCAAATGGAAAATTATGCCTGATGTATTTAACAATACAGGTACAATTTGCTCTTGGAAAAATACTTTATCCATGATTCCTGGACCAAGAGAGGAAAAAATTATGAAAATACTGAACATTAGGGTACAGAATACAATACAGTAGTACAGTGCATAAGGCTACAGCATGTGCCTTTGTGCATTACTTTACCATCAAATATGATTATGCATCCTGGTCCACGTCTAGAGATCTCACCACACACATGGGTCTTCAGTGGGTGCATAGGCCGCGGCTTCAGGAATAGGTGTTTTTTTTTTGCGAATGCAAAAGTGGCAAATCTCTCAAGAGCTACAGTTGTCTCATCAGAAAAGATAACATCCTGAAAAGTCTCACCACTTTCAATCCATGCACGTGCTTGTTCCACTCTTTTTATCTTGTTGGCCTCCCTTATCATAGGCTATGCTGTGTAATGACAAGGAAGAATATTACAGGTACAGTAAAACGACACTTTTACGTACAGTAGTGTACAACACTTTACCTGTACTGTCCTACAGGTATACCGCACTGCACTAACTACGGCACAGTAATTACAGTATAAACCCTGTTCTAACACTGTGTTCTGTCGCACTGCATACTATTGCATTATACTGTACTTTATTACAGTGACACTTACTTGACACGTCCATATGTCCATCCCAATTGTCATCTCATCACCGTGATGCTGGTCTCAGATACTGTGATACTGTGACTGTTCTCTAGAACTATCTTGACTGTTGCTGCACAGCGCTCACCATTAGCCTCACTGATTTCGTCCACCAGACGCTTTGCATCCTACAGTCTAAAGGAAAACAGAAGAATTTGTTAGGACCAAAAAATTTCAAAACAAATATAGTACAGTAATACAGTAATTTTTTGGCTCTAAAAGAATTGCACAGAAAACAAGTAAACAAAACAATGCATTTTGATATGCAAGAAGCTTTTAGAGTAATACAGTAATTACAGAAAGAAAACAAAAACACTTACTCTGCTGTGACTGGGAGACTCCGCTTTACACTTTTAGTCTGACCATGGACATGATAGCAGATAGTGCTTTGTGTTAAATTGAGGGAAGAAGTAAGTAACCAGCTTTTGATCTGTACAATTCTGTGTCCTCTCTTGAAACATATCCTGTATTGTCATGCTGAGATCCTTTGAAATAACTTTCCTCAGCATTGCTGCTTTAGAAAATAAATCAAGCATAGAGGAATGTATATTTGATGTGTATTCAATGTATATTCAATGTGCATTGAATCAGTAGAAGTGATGGTGTATTTATAATGGACCTCGACAGGTAAACTATACGCCCACTATTAATACCTGCAACTCGTGTCCATGCCCGCATAAAAATTCCGCCAGGGACACAGTGCATAAAAGGTGACACAAATTGCATAGCCTTCCACACCCTGATCTCTATCTGAATGAGCCCTATTCCAGATACTGTATTGTGCATTCTTCCATCTGCTTTCATGGATCAACTCCGATTCTAGGGATGCAGGAAGTTGCTATCTTCTGCTGTGCCGACCACAAGAAAGCAAAAGTCGGAAGCTGTTTCCAAGTCAAAGCCAAAGGAGCCTAAAGCAAAGGTTCCGAAGGCTCCCAAGGCAAAGATCCCTGGTTCTTTGTATATGAAGAAGAAAATAGCCTAAGTCTTCAATGATAAAGTTATTTGAACGGGCCCCTCCAATGCCCCTGCACCCATCGAAGCCGAATCGGATATCCCGGACTTTTCACTGCCATCACCCACTGCCACAGATTCCCAAATATCCACCCGCTCTGACCCTTTGCCCAGCAATGCTCATCCGGAAACTCCCAGCTCACATCCTCCAGCACCCAGCAATGCTGAAGTTCTTCCAGAAAACCCCAGATCACCTCCTCCAGTACCTAGCCTTGCTGATGCTTGTCCAGAAACCCCAGAACACCTCCTCCAGCACCCAGCCACGCCGATGTTCATCCGGATGACACTGTCACTCCTTGCACCAGATCCAGCTCGGTTGTCCGCATGCTGGATGTTTTCAGTGGTGTCGAAATGACTGACAACTCAACCAAGCTATTCAGGGACAGAATGGAGGCCAAGAAGATGCATCGTCTTTTTGAGACAATGGAGAGGATGATAGGTGCATGGGTGTTCGTCTGGAGAAGATTGAGAGTTACATTGCTGGGCTCTATTCTTTGCTTGAGTCCCTGCCCTTGTATTTCCGACGCAGGATCAAGAGGATGACCTGGAGGCGCCATGGAGGAACTGCATACCAGCCCCCCGTTGCACCCTCTCAATCTCTGGATTTGACATTCACGGTGCCAACACCAAGCACAACACTGGACCCCCCACACTCACCCCTTCCATCTCCAGGATACACGTATACCCTTCTGTTGGAGATGATGACAACACTGGTAAGAGCTAGCCCACGACAGAAGGAAAGCATCCTCCCAGACCATCTACCCCCAGCCCGCTGCCAGAAGCACACCTGGTCCAGAACCCAGGATTGTACAGCTCCCAGACATCATGCTGAACGACCTGCCCCAGAGCGTCCGAGAGCAATACAAGATCAGATGTGGTGGTCAACCTCAGAAATATGTCCAGTTCATCTTTAAACACCAAGTCAATTTTGAGATGTACAGCAAGTGCAGACAAATTGTAAATTATGAAGGCAATAAGAACAAGAAGGGGCTTCCTGCAAATTTAAGGAGAACAATTATGGACGAAGTGAAGCGCTATTTTAAAGTTACCAGTCTTCTTGTGAGAACCGTGAGAGACAGCATCAATGGCATTTTGAGGCATAAAAGTGCTCTTCCCTGACTTGTTGGACAACTACACGTTATAAATTTATTTGCAAATAAAGATGCGCTGTCAATGTTTTTAACCTAAAGAAAAGTTGATTGTTTTAAATAATTTTATTGTTTAATGCTTCTTTTCTATTTTGAATGTTTGGAGCTGTGCAAACACAACGTGCAGGAAAACACCCCCTTGGAGCAGGAAACTCTCCCAGCAATACTGCCAGGTAGGACACAGTGCTCAAATCCATGCATGCCATGTCTCTTCCCCCCAAACCTCCAAAAACCTAATGTAAAGTGCTGTACCCCATGCATACATGCTGTGTCTACCCTAGCCCCCCCCAAAAAGCAGAAGATATTAAAATGGACTGTACTGGCGTCATGGTTTAATAGTTTGTTCATGTGTAGGCACAATTAAGCCATAATATACTGTTCCCCATGTCATGCCCTTTCTCCCCAAACCCCCCCCAAAATCAGGAATGCCATAATGTATGGTGCGATTGATAATATAGTATACTAGCTGATATACTCGGCGTTGCCCGGGATGTAAATCTGTAATAGGTAGTATTGGTTATAAATAGGGTAACAATACGTTGAGTATTTGGTGGAAGGTTGTGTAACAGGGGACTTATCCCTGTTCAGTAATGTGCCTTTAATCCAGCAGTGTGGTGGTAAACCTCTGGTAGTTAATTACTAAACACCACCTGCCTGATTAGATGGCTTAGAAAGCCTGTCTTTTGAAACAGGAAGTGAGACTCTTTAGCTGACACCTGAGCTGAACTTGGAGACACACTTGTCTTGAGCTCTGCCAAAGATAGCAGAGCTGCTTTCAAGACACAGGGAAAACTTCTAAACCTGTATGCTGACCAACCCTGAAGACAAGGAGCTGAAGCAGGGACAGTGAAGATTTTCCCTCCAAACCACAAGGACCAAATAAGACTTCTAAAACCTGGATGCTGATATTTTCTGTGCACGCATGGGTGCGGTTCCAGGAGAGCAGAGAAGCTTACAAACAGATAAGACTTTTATTCTTAAGAGACTGCTTATATCTGCTTATTGCATGCTATGTGTTTGGGGCTGGGGAGAAATGCTTGACTAGGGAGATGTGAATTGATTGCATAGTGTTTTCACTAGAAATACTCCCAAGGTGAATGGAAGCTTTGTTCCCCCCCCCTTGTTTGGATGTTTTCCTGATAAAAAGGAAAAGGCACAATAAAGCCTTATTATAATTTCACATTATAAAGCCTCCTAATTGCGTACCTCTGTGAACGTCCGTCCACAGGTTGTATAATAATGTTGAAAAGAAACATGGCAGAAATCTAATACGATGTTGTTTAAAAATGGTTTATTGTAAACACACCACAGTACAATGTATATTTTGGTGACATAAGTGATGTAAATATGTGAGGTGTTTCCCCCGTTAGGGTGTGAGTGGGTGTGAGGCGGCGGGTGGGTGTTCAATAAGGGTGGCGGCGCGGGTAGTGAGTGCTGGCTGTGGGGATCCCGCTTGGGTGTGAGCGGGTGTGAGGCGGCGGGTGTCTGGTAAGTGCTTGCGGCAGCTGGTCAGTGATGCCAGTGCGTAGGGGTGAGAGTGCGGCAGGTGGGTGTGAGCGGGATATGCTAGGTGGGTGGTGAGTGGGTGCGGCGGCTGGTCAGTGATGTCAGTGCGTAGGGGCGGGAGACGGCAGCTGTGTGTCGGGTGGGTGAGAGGCAGCGGGTGTGTGTCGAGTGTGGCGGGTGGGTGAAAGGCGGCAGGTGTCTGTTGAGTGTGGGCAGCAGCTGTGGGGCGCAGGGGTGTGAGGCGGCGCGTGGGTGAAGGGCAGAGGCGGGAGGCGGCGGGAGTGTGGGCGGCGGGTGGGTGAAAGGCGGGAGGGCGGCAGGAGGGTGGCGGGGAGTGCAGGCGGCGAGTGGGTGAGAGGCAGAGGCGGGAGGGTGAAAGGCAGGGGTGGGGGGCGGGAAGGCAGGGGCAGGAAGGCAGTGGCGGTTGGGCGAAGGCAGGGGTGGGGGGAGAAGGCGGGGGTGAAGGCAGGGGCAGGGGGGAAGGCAGGGGAGGGGGGAAGGCAGGGGGGGGGGAAGGCAAGGGTGGGGGGGAGCTAAGTGTGGGAGGGGGAGAAGGCAGGGGTGGAGGAGAGAAGACAGGGGCGTAGGGGGGGAGAAGGCAGGGGTATGGGGGGGAGAAGGCAGGGGCGGCGGGAGGGGGGAAGGCAGAGGCGGTGGGGGGGAAGGAAGGCAGGGGCGGTGGGGCGGGAGAGGCCAGGGGCGGTGGGGGGGAGGCAGGGGCGGTGGGGGGGAGGCGGGGCGGTGGGGGGGAGGCAGTGGCGAGGGAAAAATGGAACTGAGGGGAGGG
>NC_134483.1:529697026-529737026 GCF_040206685.1 Ascaphus truei
TTCCAAACTGTGCGCCGCGGCGCCCTGGTGCGCCGCGGCTTGGCTAGAGGGGCGCCGCGATCAGGGCCGCCAGCAGCGGGAAACAAGGGCTGCTAGCTCATTTAAAAAAAAAAAAAAAAAAACCTCTAAGGGGAAGCAGAGGAGCGGTCACGTGACCGCTCCCATCCAATGGGACTGCAGCCTGCCCGGCATTGCAACTTCAGTGCCCGGCATTGCAACTACAAAGCCACCAGACAGCAGTGTGTGTGTGTGTGTGTGTGTGTGTGTGTGTGTGTGTGTGTGTGTGTGTGTGTGTGTGTGTGTGTGTGTGTGTGTGTGTGTGTGTGTGTGTGTGTGTGTGTGTGTGTGTGTGTGTGTGTGTGTGTGTAAAACGGGCTGCAGGGTGTGTGTGTGTGTGTGTGTGTGTATATATGTATATATGTGTGGTGTGTGTGTGTGTATATATGTATATATGTGTGTGTGTGTGTGTGTGTGGTGTGTGTGTGTGTGTGTGTGTGTGTGTGTGTGTGTGTGTGTGTGTGTGTGTGTGTGTGTGTGTGTGTGTGTGTGTGTGTGTGTGTGTGTGTGTGTGTGTGTGTGTGTGTGGTGTATGTGTGGTGTATATATATATATATATATATATATATGTATATATGTATATATGTGTGGTGTGTGTGTGTATATATATATATATATATATATATATATATATATATATATATATATGTGTGTGTGTGAATATATTTATCAAAGTTGCACAATGTTAATAATTTATTCTCACATGTCTTTTTTTTTTAAATGTTTAAAATATTATATAATATACACACACACACACACACAGCTACCAAGTGACAAACACACACAGGGATACCCGCCTCCCAAGCGCGCTTGCTGTCTCCTCTGCCAGGACAGCAAAAAGCTCCTGGTAGAGCGAGCGGCAGCAAGCAAGAGCGAGCAGCAGCACCTAAGCGCTTACTATGTCCCAGGCCGGAGGAACTATAGCCGCGTTGATTACAGATGCAGGGGCTTTGTGCATCTGTTCAGCCCGGCTCAGCGACGCTGAGCTGCCTACGCTGAGAGAGGGAGGCCCGGCGCTCACGCTGGAGGAGCAGCACCGGGAGACAGATGTCTCCCAGCAGCACTGCAGCGTCACCCCCCCCCCCTCCCTCCCCGCAGCACACCGGCCCTCCCCCCACGTGGCACAGGCCCCCGCAGCACTGACCTCCCACGTGCAGGGACCGGGCCGTTCAGCCATACCCTCCCCCACCCCCCCGTATCTGTGTGTATTTATTTGTGTGTGTGTATCTGCATCAGTGTGTGTGTATCTGTGTGTATTTATTTGTGTGTGTGTGTGTGTATTTATTTGTGTGTGTGTCTATTTGTGTGTGTGTGTGTGTGTGTGTATTTATGTGTGTATTTATTTGTGTGTGTCTGAGAGAGAGAGTGAGGTCAGAGAGAGAGAGAGAGTGAGGTCAGAGAGAGAGAGAGAGTGAGGTCAGAGAGAGAGAGAGTGAGGTCATAGAGAGTGAGGTCAGAGAGAGAGAGAGAGAGGGGTGTCAGAGAGAGAGTGAGGTCAGAGAGAGAGAGAGAGTGAGGTCAGAGAGAGAGAGAGAGTGAGGTCAGAGAGAGAGAGAGAGAGTGAGGTCAGAGAGAGAGAGAGAGTGAGGTCAGAGAGAGAGAGAGAGAGAGGTCAGAGAGAGAGAGAGTGAGGTCAGAGAGAGAGAGAGTGAAGTCAGAGAGAGAGAGAGTGAGGTCAGGGAGAGAGAGAGAGTGAGGTCAGAGAGAGAGAGAGAGAGAGTGAGGTCAGAGAGAGAGAGAGAGTGAGGTCAGAGAGAGAGAGAGTGAGGTCAGAGAGAGAGAGAGAGTGAGGTCAGAGAGAGAGAGTGAGGTCAGAGAGAGAGAGAGAGAGAGTGAGGTCAGAGAGAGAGAGAGTGAGGTCAGAGAGAGAGAGAGTGAGGTCAGAGAGAGAGAGTGAGGTCAGAGAGAGAGAGTGTGAGGTCAGAGAGAGAGGGAGGTCAGAGAGAGTGTGAGGTCAGAGAGAGTGTGAGGTCAGAGAGAGAGAGAGTGTGAGGTAAGAGAGAGTGTGAGGTCAGAGAGAGAGAGAGAGGGGGAAGAAGTCAGAGAGAATGTGAGGTCAGAGGTCAGAGAGAGAGAGAGTGTGAGGTCAGAGAGAGAGAGAGTGTGAGGTCAGAGAGAGAGAGTGTGAGGTCAGAGAGAGAGAGTTCTGAGAGAGAGAGTGAGGAGAGAGAGTGAGGTCAGAGAGAGAGAGTGCGGTCAGAGAGAGGTCAGAGAGAGAGAGAGTGAGGTCAGAGAGAGTTAGAGTGTGTGAGAGAGAGTGAGAGTGTCTGAGAGAGACACCAACTGCGCACTGCAACTGTTAGGTATGTTTGTACACCTATGTATGTATGTACACCTTTGTTTTTACTTTGGGCGCCGCGTAAAAATCCTGATCGCCTTGGGGAGCCTTGAAAAAATTCTGATTGCCTTGGGGAGCCTTGAACCGAAAAAGTTTGGGAACCACTGCCCTAATACTTCCACACTGTCCCACCCCTCACTGAGTTTTGGGAACGCTTTGCTTTTGCAACACCTAATCCTCTAATCCTCAACCTGCTCTGGGGCCACGCTTCACAGCTATCAAAACCTTCACGTCTGCTACCACAGACTGCCGAATCAGGTACAGAATCTACACACAACGCACAAACACAGCACACACACACATTCACACAACACCAAACACTGCAGACTGCCTCTTCAAACCCCCCCTCCCCTCCACGCCACACATCTCCCTCCCGCAACCGGACCGCGAGGCCGCGGCCTCCACTCACACACCATGGCAACGATGTCCCTCCCCCTATCCCGCCACCTCACACAGTGTAGCTCCCGCGAACCGCACAGCACGCCTCATCTCCTGCACCTCACACAGCTCCCTACCGCAACCAGACCGCGAGGCCCCCTACCCCGCTACACCATGCCACCAATGTCCCTCCCCCTATCCCGCTAGCTCACACAGTGTAGCTCCCGCGAACCGCACAGCACGCCTCACATCTCCTGCACCTCACACATCTCCCTACCGCAACCAGACCGGAAGGCCCCCTACCCCGCTACACCATGCCACCAATGTCCCTCCCCCTATCCCGCTAGCTCACACAGTGTAGCTCCCGTGAACCGCACAGCACGCCTCACATCTCCTGCACCTCACACAGCTCCCTACCGCAACCAGACCGCGAGGCCCCCTACCCCGCTACACCATGCCACCAATGTCCCTCCCCCTATCCCGCTACCTCACACAGTGTAGCTCCCGCTACACACCACTCCCTCCCGCTACACACCACTCCCCTCCCGCTCCATTCCCTCCCCGGCAGGGGAACAGGCAGGCTGCCACGCGACGCCTAAGATGGCGGACCCCCCTTCCTCCCTCGCGCTCCATTCCCTCCCGCTCCACTCCCTCCCGCTCCACTCACCACCCTCCCGCTCCATTCCCTCGCGCTCCACTCACCACTCCCTCCCGCTACACACCACTCCCTCCCGCTACACACCACTCCCTCCCGCTACACTCACCTCCCTCCCGGCGGGGGAACAGGCTGCCACGCGGCGCGTAAGATGGCGGACCCCCTTCCTCCCTCGCGCTACATTCCCTCCCGCTCCACTCACCTCCCTCCCGCTCCATTCCCTCCCGCTCCATTCCCTCCCGCTCCATTCCCTCCCGCTCCATTCCCTCCCGCTCCACTCAGCTCCCTCCCCCGGCGTGGAAACAGGCTGCCACGCGGCGCGTAAGATGGTGGACCCCCTTCCTCCCTCGCGGCGCCGAGTGAGAAGATGGCGGCGGCCGGAAGTACAGGTAGGTGTCGCGTGTGTGTGTGTGTGTGTGTGTGTGTGTGTGTGTGTGTGACACTGCCCCCCCCTCCTGTCCACTGCCCCCCCTCCTGTCCACTGCCCCCCCTCCTGTCCACTGCCCACTGCCCCCCCTCCTGTCCACTGTCCACCCCCTCCTGTCCACTGTCCACTGCCCCCCCTCCTGTCCACTGCCCCCCCTACTGTCCACTGCCCCCCCCTCCTGTCCACTGCCCCCCCCTCCTGTCCACTTCCCCCCCCCTCCTGTCCACTGCCCCCCCCCCTCCTTTCCACTGCCCCCCCCCCTCCTGTCCACTGCCCCCCCTCCTGTCCACTGCCCCCCCCTCCTGTCCACTGCCCCCCTCCTGTCCACTGCCCCCCCTCCTGTCCACTGCATCCCCCTCCTGTCCACTGCCCCCCCCTCCTGTCCACTGCCCCCCCCTCCTGTCCACTGCCCCCCCTCCTGTCCACTGCATCCCCCTCCTGTCCACTGCCCCCCCCTCCTGTCCACTGCCCCCCCTTCCTGTCCACTGCCCCCCCTTCCTGTCCACTGCCCCCCCTCCCCCCTTCCCACCGCCTCCCCTCCCCCTTCCCACCGCCTCCCCTCCCCCCTTCCCACCGCCTCACCCCCCCCCTTCCCACCGCCCCCCCCTTCCCACCGCCTCCCCTCCCCCTTCCCACCGCCCCCCCCCTTCCCACGGCCCCCCCCCACTGCCCCCCCCTTCCCACTGCCCCCCCCCTTCCCACTGCCCCCCCCCTTCCCACCGCCCCTTCCCACTGCCCCCCCCTTCCACCGCCTCCCTTCCCACCGCCTCCCTTCCCACCGCCTCCCCACCCCCTTCCCACCGCCTCCCCACCGCCTCCCCCCCCCCTTCCCACCGCCTCACCCCTCCTTCCCACCGCCTCCCCCCCCCTTCCCACCGCCTCCCCCCCCCCCTTCCCACCGCCTCCCCCCCCTTCCCCCTCCGCTCCCTTTCCCCCCCCTCCGCTCCCCTTTCCCCCCCCCTCCGCTCCCCTTTCCCCCCCCTCCGCTCCCCTTTCCCCCCCTCCGCTCCCCTTTCCCCCCCTCCGCTCCCCTTTCCCCCCCACCGCTCCCCTTTCCCCCCCCCTCCGCTCCCTTTTCCCCCCCCTCCGCTCCCTTTCCCCCCCCCCCCCCTCCGCTCCCCTTTCCCCCCCTCCGCTCCCCTCCACCCCCCCCCTCCGCTCCCCTCCACCCCCCCCTCCCCTCCCCTCCACCCCTGCACCCCCCTCCCCTCCCACCCCCTCCCACCCCTTCCCCCCCCTCCTCTAACCCTTCCCCCCCGCTCCTGTAACCCTTCCCCCCCCCCGCTCCTCTAACCCCTTCCCCCCTCCCTCTAACCCCTTCCCCCCTCCTCTAACCCTTCCCCCCTCCTCTAACCCTTCCCCCCTCCTCCACCCCCTTGCCCCCCTCCTCCACCCCTTGCCCCCCTCCTCCACCCCTTGCCCCCCTCCACCACCCCCTCCTCCCCTTCCCGCTGCCCTTCGCCTTCCTGCCCGCCTTACCGCCTCCCCACCCCCGCCTCTGCCTTTCACCCGCCCTTACTCCGGCCGCCTCTGCCTTTCACCCACCGCCTCACAGCCGCTGCACGCACTCAACAGACACCCGCCACACTCGACACATACCTGTCGCCACACACACCTGCTGCCTCCCGCCCCTACGCACCGACATCACTGTCCACCGCCTCACACCCTAGCAGGACCCCCACGCACAGACAGCACTCACAACCCACGCGCCATCCGCCGCCTCACACCCTAGCAGGACCCCCACTCACAGACAGCACTCACAACCCACGCGCCACCCGCCGCCTCACACCCTAGCAGGACCCCCACTCACAGACAGCACTCACAACCCACGCGCCACCCGCCGCCTCACACCCTAGCAGGACCCACACTCACAGACAGCACTCACAACCCACGCACCACCCGCCGCCTCACACCCTAGCAGGACCCCCACTCGCAGACAGCACTCACAACCCACGCGCCACCCGCCGCCTCACACCCTAGCAGGACACACGCCTCACATTTTTACATCACTTATGGCACCAAAATATACATAGTACTGTGGTGTGGTTACAATAAACCATTTTTATACAACATCGTATTACATTTTCTTCCATCTTTCTTTTCAATATTATTATCCAACCTTTACAACAAATACTCACCTATTGTTCCACAATTTATAAATAATACTACCTATTACGCATTTACATCCCGGGCAACGCCGGGTCTCTCAGCTAGTATAGTTATAAATATTGTTTATTATTTTTGGAGGCACAACATTGGTACCGCAGGCCCGCGGGTAACCCGGGACTCCCGCGGGGACACCCGGACTCCCGCGGGGACCCCCGCTTGGTGAGCAGGGGACCCCCGCCGGCCTGTTGTATGTGTTTTGCGCATGCAAAAATGAAAAGCAATAATTTTTTCTAAGTCCAGCTTTTTTTGCGTCTACCTTGAGCTGACGTGTTCTGATCAACGCAACTTAGTGCATCCCACTTAAGGAATTTAACGCAAACAGGGTTACGAACGAGCAAAGTTGGACTTAGAAAAAATTCCTGAAAAAAGTCAGTTTTAGAGCGCAAAGTGCCTGTTTGCGTTGCTTTGTGCATCGGGTTCAGCGTAACATCACGTTCTAAGAGCACTTTGCGCTCTAAAAGTGACTTAACGGAGCTTAGTGCATGACCCCCTATGTATGTCCCTATGTATGTATGTCTCACACATACAGTACTATGCACTCATTATATACATATAGTGACAGAAACCAGGGAGAGGGGTTGAATGGGATAGATAGGGCTCCCAGCATACTTGGCAGTTTCTGTCCTATTTAATCCAGAAGAGAAGTATGCTTATTGCTACATTTACTTACTTGTTATTAGAGATGGGAAAACCAGTTCAAATCCGTTTCCTGAATTTTTTCAGAATTTGCCTTTCAAAAAGCGTTCCGCGGTGTAAAACCCGCCGACGAATTGTAACAGTTTCAATCCGTGCGGATTCCGTGGATGGATTGTCGGTGTTAAAAAAAAAAAAAAAATCGGCAAAAGGCGCATTGCCGTATCAGCAGCGAGGTGCATCCTGAACTTAGTAGGCTTAAAGCAGGGACACCCTGCTACCTGTTTGAAAGCATTAAACAGCGGACGAAGCAGGACATAAGGGGGGAAAAATTTAAATTAATTAAAAAAACTCCAGGGGCTTGTGGAGACGAGCTAAATTAGTCTCTGTAGAAATCAAACCCAGCTGACCGCACCAGCTGCCCCACTGACCCAGCAGTCCGCACCAGCTTCCCCACTGACCCAGCAGTCCGCACCAGCTGCCCCACTGACCCAGCAGTCCGCACCAGCTTCCCCACTGACCCAGCAGTCCGCACCAGCTGCCCCACTGACCCAGCAGTCCGCACCAGCTGCCCCACTGACCCAGCAGTCCGCACCAGCTGTCCCACTGACCCAGCAGTCCGCACCAGCTGCCCCACTGACGCAGCAGTCCGCACCAGCTGCCCCACTGACCCAGCAGTCCGCACCAGCTGCCCCACTGACCCAGCAGTCCGCACCAGCTGCCCCACTGACCCAGCAGTCCGCACCAGCTGCCCCACTGACCCAGCAGTCCGCACCAGCTGCCCCACTGACCCAGCAGTCCGTACCAGCTGCCCCACTGACCCAGCAGTCCGCACCAGCTGCCCCACTGACCCAGCAGTCCGCACCAGCTGCCCCACTGACCCAGCAGTCCGCACCAGCTGCCCCACTGACCCAGCAGTCCGCACCAGCTGCCCCACTGACGCAGCAGTCCGCACCAGCTGCCCCACTGACCCAGCAGTCCGCACCAGCTGCCCCACTGACCCAGCAGTCCGCACAAGCTGCCCCACTGACCCAGCAGTCCGCACCAGCTGCCCCACTGACGCAGCAGTCCGCACCAGCTGCCCCACTGACCCAGCAGTCCGCACCAGCTGCCCCACTGACCCAGCAGTCCGCACCAGCTGCCCCACTGACGCAGCAGTCCACACCAGCTGCCCCACTGACCCAGCAGTCCGCACCAGCTGCCCAACTGACGCAGCAGTCCACACCAGCTGCCCCACTGACCCAGCAGTCCGCACCAGCTGCCCCACTGACCCAGCAGTCTGCACCAGCTGCCCCACTGACCCAGCAGTCCGCACCAGCTGCCCCACTGACCCAGCAGTCCGCACCAGCTGCCCCACTGACCCAGCAGTCCGCACCAGCTGCCCCACTGACGCAGCAGTCCGCACCAGCTGCCCCACTGACCCAGCAGTCCGCACCAGCTGCCCCACTGACCCAGCAGTCCGCACCAGCTGCCCCACTGACATAGCAGTCCATCTACAATTAGCCACCACAGCCTCACCCTGCACCTTTGCACAAATCAGAAGGACATTACATATGCAGCCAGGTCCCCCAGGCTTGCCTCACCTTCACTGCAGTGGGAGAGTCAGGGAGGGTCACAGAGTGTGCAGGGAGCATTTCGGCGCATAGAAGGCTCTGCGGAGGCCCGAGCACTCAGGACGCCACCATTTTGATACTCGCGCATGCGCAATGAGTTTCAGAGGCGGCGGCGCTTGAAGAGACTTCGCACATGCACAGGGAGTTGCTGCGGTAGTGCGCGAAGCCCGGACCAATGGGAGGAGGGCTAGAGCAGGGGACTACAAGTCCCATGAGCACCAGAGAGACCATGTGATGCCAGGGAGCCAATAGGGCAACAGGGGCTCTGCAAGAAGGAGATAGGAGGTTGCGCAGGGGAGCACGTTGGCCAGTCAACACCAGGAAGGGAAAGAGGTAGGAGTTATATGTATAGAGAGGCAAGTAGCCTCTACACTAGGCCAGAAACCCCCCTAGGCCCAAGATAGGCCCCTGAGTCGAGGGCAGCTTGTGGTTGCTGTAGGGACAGGCCCTAGAATAGGAACCTGCCCCCGTAGTGTGAGTCAGAGTCAGTCAGTGAGTCAGAGTCAGGCTGTCAGTGTGGCTTTGAGCATCTGTCCTTGGAGTGGAAAGGACAAAGGTGGCACAGACCGAGTTGCCAGGACTGGCTAGCTTGAGGCCTCCCTCCGGGGAGGGAGAGTGCACACTCCATACCTCCTACCCTGCTTAGGGGGTAGGGGAAGAGCTAGACCCACTCTGGGTGGCCCTGGGAGTGGTGTCAGGGACATCCTAAAGGAGGACAGCCTGCTGTTCAACTGTCTGCCGTGAATACGGAAGGACAATAAAGAGACTGCACTTTTAAACAATCTCCTGCCTGAGAGTGGAGTGTTTCAGGAGGAGGGGAAGGTAATACTTCTGTAGGTACTCCACCCCATACTGTTGGGGGCTGCAGGAGATGGAGGCACTGCATTAGTGAAGAGAATGGTGGCACAACCCCAGAAACCAGTCCTGTTCTCCCACATGTCATCGCGGGAGACTCAGGGCCCCCTGTTGTCAGCAGGTACGCACCGCACAGAGACATGTAGCCTGAGCTTTAGACTCCCTAGGAGACCCTATCTGAGAATTGGTGGGGGAAACAGGGTTACACTTATCTATACTATAATTCTAAGTTGGATTCCGTTTTCCGTTTGTTTGTATGTCAGAAGCATCGAAATCTCAGAAACGGCAACACGTCGCACAACGAAACTTTCACTGTACATTCTGCTGCGGATTTTAGGTCAACGCAACTATTTTGAGCTTCCAATGTCACTCACCCCCACCCCCCCCCAAGTTATGGACATTCTAAGTTTCACTCTGCTGGACAGCAGTAATGTTAGAGCGAGATCAGGGGGCGGGGGGCGTGGCTACTAAGGGAGGGGGCATGTCCTTGCCAGGGGAGCTGTGTGTGCATTTCTGTCACTGCTTCCCCTGGCTCTCCTCCTCGGAGCGCTCTAGCAGCCCTGCACTTCCGGGGGGAGATAGGAGGCTGCTGCTTCTGCTTCTCCTTACATGTGAGCGGAGGGAGGGATAGAGGCTGCTTTTGCTGGAAACTATGTGTGAGTGTGTGTCCGTCCCTGGCTCTCCCCCCTCCGCTCTCCTCCTCCCTCCTTGGAGCGTGCTCTAGCTGCTCGGTACTTGGGTGGGGGGGGGGGAGGGGCTGCTGCTCCTGCTTCTCCTTACATGTGAGCTACGGGAGGGATGGAGGGAGAGGGGCCGCTTTTGCTGCAAGACTGTGTGTGTAACTGTGACAGTGTGTGTGACGCTGTGTGTATGTGACACTGTGTGTGTGTCACTGTGTGTGTGTGACATTGCATGTGTGTGTGTGTGTGTGAGAGACACTGTGTGTGTGAGACACTGTGTGTGTGTGTGTGAGACACTGTGTGTGTATGTGTGTGTGTGTGTGTGTGTGTGACACTGTGTGTGTGTCACTGTGTGTGTGTGTGTGTGTGTGTGTGTGTGTGTGTGTGTGTGTGTGTGTGTGTGTGTGTGTGTGTGTGTGTGTGTGTGTGTGTGTGTGTGTGTGTGTGTGTGTGTGTGTGACACTGTGTGTGTGTGTGTGTGAGACACTGTGTGTGTGAGAGACACTGTGTGTGTGAGAGACACTGTGTGTGAGAGACACTGTGTGTGTGAGAGACACTGTGTGTGTGACACTGTGTGTGACACTGTGTGTGTGTCACTGTACGTGTGAGAGACAGTGTGTGTGTGTCACTGTGTGTGTGTGTGTGTCAGTGTGTGCGTGCGTGCGTGTGTGTGTGTGTGTGTGTGTGTGTGTGTGTGTGTGTGTCAGTGTGTGTGTGTCAGTGTGTGTGTCAGTGTGTGTGTCAGTGTGTGTCAGTGTGTGTCAGTGTGTGTCAGTGTGTGCGTGCGTGCGTGTGTGTGTGTGTAAGAGAGAGGGGGGATAAGGAGGGAGAGGAGAGAATGGAGAGGGAGAGGCAGAGGAGAGAGAGGGAGGGAGAGGCAGAGGAGAGAGAAGGAGGGAGAGGCAGAGGAGAGATGAGAGGAGAGAGAAGGAGGGAGAGGAGAGAGGGAGAGGAGAGAGAAGGAGGAAGAGGAGAGAGGGAGAGGAAAGAGGAGGAGGGAGAGGAGAGAGGGAGAGGAAAGAGATGGAGGGAGAGGAAAGAGAAGGAGGGAGAGGAGACGGAGAGAGATCGATCGGTCCCCGGGGGGTTATGTGAGATGCAGGGGGGATGTGATGGGAGATGCAGGGGGGGTGATGGGAGCTGTAGGGGGGGGGGTGATGTTTAAACCAAAATCATTACAAAATAAACACATTGTTTATTAAAAAGTATGAGTTAATTATTTATTACCCCTACTACTTTACACGTCTATTTTGTGATTTACCCCTGTCGAACATGTGTCATCCAAATAGGGGTTCCCCAAAATTTTACGAAATACTTAAAGGGTTCCACCAAACAAAAAAGGTCGGGAATCACTGGTCATGTCAGATGTGCAGGGGAGATGTGCCAGCGGGGAGGGGGGGAGATGTGCAAGCGGGGGGAGACTGGTGGGGAAGGGGGGCGGGGACATGTATTCAATATTACATTCCCCTGGCAAAGCCGGGTACAAAAGCTAGTAATAACATAAAGTCACTGTCTGGTGTCTTATTGATTTCAAAATCTCACCAGAAATATACCGCAATAATACCACATTGATGGGAAAAAAAGATAAACATCATTGAATTGCAAATAAAGTTATAACAAGTCTATAAATAATCTGCCAGTATATGCCAACACGCAATAAGCACTGTAAAGGACCACAAATATATTAAACAAATGCCAGTCAGACACGTGGTCTCTTACAATGGCCGCTTAAAGCTGGGTGCCGAGGCGGGATTACATTTTAACTAGATTAATGATTTATGGACAATTTTGAGCATTTTGAGTGAGTTTGCATGTGAGCTATTCAGAAAGCTCAGATAACATGCCAAACTTGCTCGAAACCTGCTTCTTCCCAATTAGTAGCGCTCCCGCATAGACAATCTAAGAACTAGCTCAAAAAATGCTCAAACTTGCATTTTTTGACAAATCGAGCTATTCAGGTACTTCCCAGATTCACATCGCGGCTGCAACTCGCATATTCTCCTCTCGCCACCCTTGGGATCCGCGATGTGACTGATGGAAAAATTTATTTTTACTACATCGGATTGAAGCCGGAAGTCTCCTGAGCTTGCATGGATTAATATCAGCTCCAGAGACCCCCTGCTTCCATCCTATGTTATAAAAATATATTTACAGGCAGTTTCATTACTTCAGCGGCTAACCGCTAAGGGGTTTATTCCGCTAATGAAGGGGTTAAATACCAGTGCCCATTTTTTGGGGGGTAGACGGGTTGGGTGAAGGTTGGAGATTCCCCAGGGTGGGTGTTTAGGCCTACTGGGAGGGTTGCGGGAGGAGTTACTACCACTAAGGTAATTAAGGGGTTAACCACTACTGTTACCCACCCGGTAGGCCTAAACACCCACCACGGGCCAAATACCATCTTCGCCCACCCCCTCTACCCCCAAAAAAACATTAAAACCAGGGTTGCCACCTTCTACTGAAGGCTAACTCGGTGGGAAAAAAAATCCCTTACTTGGTGTGTGGTGGGGGTGCGGCGGCGTCTCCCGGCATCCTGCTACAATTTCTCTCTCCAACTGCAGTGAAGATGGCTGCGCGGCGGCAAATGACACCACGTTGCCATAGCCAGACGCTACGTGACATCTTGATGCTACGCAGTGCCGCATTGCTATGACTACGTGATGCAGTGCAGCGTCATGAAGTCATGTAGCGTCTGGTTGCCGTGGCAACGTGCCATGCAGCGCAGCCATCTTCAGTGCAGTTGGAGGAGGAAATTGCAGCAGGCTAAGGAAGGATGCAGGGACGCTGCCGCACCACACCGTACCCCGCCGCCACCCAGAGGATTGGAGCCTCTGGGTCAAACCCGGAGCGATGGCAACCCTGAATACAACAACCAATACTATCCAAAACACCCATTGATAGCCAGTGTGGTTACCTATGCCCTCAATGGGAGCAAAGATAACCCCTGGGTTAAGCGGGTAGTTTCCCTGGTGTGGGTGGTAAGGCCTATTGGGTGGGTAGCAGGTTCGATTAACCCCTTTATTATCTTAGCGGTAGTAACCATTAAGGTAATGAATGGGGTTAACCTCTCCCACAATCTTCCCGGTAGGCCTAACCACCCACCCTGGGGTAACTAACACCTTCATCCACCCACTCTAACCCAAACAAACCAGGTACTCTGTTTAATGCCTTCAGGAAGAAGTTGTTTTTATTTAATTTTAATAACAAAGTATTGAAGCAGGGGGTCTCCGGAGCTAAACCACATTCATTTCAGCCTCGGGGACTCCCTGCTTCCCGAGTTACCGGCCCCGGTATTGGGTGCCGGAATCTCCTTGCATTGTTTAAATCTCCCGCGTCACGTGACAGGGACATTTAAACTTTGTGAAGATACCGGCACCCCATACTGGGGCCTGTAACACATGAAGCAGCGGGATCCCGAGGCTGAAAATAATGTGGTTCAGTTCCGGAGACCCCGTGCTTCAGTACTGTGTTATTAAAATAAAAGCAGTGTGATCGCCTGTAAGAGCTGTGCAGGGAGATGCAGCTCTCTCTGTGCAGGGAGATGCAGCTCTCTCTGTGCAGGGAGATGCAGCTCTCTCTGTGCAGCTCTTACAGACTGCAGGCAGATTGCACGGGCAGATCTTAGAAAAAGGCACTGCTATTCCGAGCGGTATTGGCATTTTCCTTCCGAACGGTATCTGACTTGTGATAACTCTTTCTGAATACCATGATAACACACCAACGTCAGACTGTGAGGTATGTCATGCCGAAACGTTCGATAGGGCAGGCGTTTTATCGAAGCTACCTGAAATTGAGTACTTTACCACTGCAATGTGTACTATAGGGACCAGCTAGCTTATACTAGTCAGTGTATGAGGCATTATCATTATTGTGTATCGGCAACCTGTATCTCCACCAAGTGGTCACATGACTCACTTTCGTGTTCTAAACCAGCGTGTGTACTGGCTAGCGGGGAGTATATACACTCATCTCGCACACTAATCGCTGGCACCGTTGTGTGGGGCTAGTGTTACTTTTGTGACCTAGCTGTATTTTGCAAAGTATTACTCCTTGTCCTTGCCGACAGCAGGGGGGAGTATCTTTGCATTAAGGTCCTGGCTGCATTACTGGGAGTCTAATATGGTCATTGTAGCAGAATCCGACGATACCTTATAGCTGCTGACTAAATACACTAACATCATTCATATATCATGTTAAACATTGGCTGGCAGCTTGACACTATAGCTACTGGACGAGGTTATATTACATTGCCTATGGACACCAGACTGATATAGATCCTATCATTGATTATTCAGAGGTTATAATATCATCTGACCCATATTAATTCAGTGTGGTGTGTGTGTGTCATGAGTCACTGCGGCATAATGTGCATTTCATCAACACCTCTTACTGCTGTATGTGTGAATCATATATCTACTGGCAGTTAATCATGTTGCCATGACACAGTACATTCAGTTAGATAAATAATGTCTATCTAAAGTGCTAATTCAGCCAATATTTTTATACCTTATCTAACAAGTGGGTAAATATTGTGTTAGTACTCATTTTAAATTTGGTCATAAGTTTTTAAATATATACGGTATATTAAAAGTTAGATTTTATGCACTGCTGTGCTGTGCATAAAAGTGATTTTCTTTCAGTGGACATCTCTTTCACCCACCAATTTGTTCTGATGTTATATTGAATCACTATTGCACCCACTTCCAACTGTATGATTATTGAATACTTTATATACATTTGGCCACCAGTTGATCAACTTCTCTTTTGTTCTCTATCTGAACAGGCCCCCAAGAGATAAGGGAGATAAAAAAAAGTGAAGCACCCACAAGGAAACCCCAAGACAAGAACGGAAACAAAACAGAGCAGATCTCTCAAGAAAGAAATGCGCAAAATCCATCGAGAAGGGATACGAGATCTCCCCCGACTATTATTAATGAGGATCCTTCCTCCTCATCTGATGCAGAATCAGAAAATCAGACAAGTAAGGAGATAATGGGGCCTATTCTAGTAGCTTCGGGAACCAACTCATTGAGGATTTTGAGCAGTGATTACAAAATGTGCAAGTTTTCTATTCAGAAAGCCTCGATGAGTTGGCCAAATCATATGGCTATTTTCCAGCAAGTTTTCGCTCCTGGCCAAACTCACCGAGTGGGAGCTGCCAAATGGAAAAATAGCACCATTTCAAGAAACTCACGCTATTCTAGCAGCCTCGAGAATCTCATCAGGGATGTGGAATAGGGAGTTTCTCGTAGATTTCATCTTGCCACCCCAAAGATGGAGAGATGCATTTTTCCTGCATCGGATGGAAGCAGGGAGTCTCCGGAGCTGATACACTTTAATACCAGCTCCGGTTATTGTTTATTTCTCCCGTGTCACGTGACTGGGACAGTTTAATGCAAAGGAGATACTGGCACCCTATACCGGGGCCTGTAACTCAGAATGCAGGGAGTCCCCGGACCTGAAATGAATGCAGTTTAGCTCCGGAGACCCAATGCTCCCGCACACGTATTCAAATTTCAATAAAAACAGTGCAATCGCCTGTGAGAGCTGTGCAGAGAGAGGAGGCTCTCTCTGTGCAGCTCAGATTGTGAGAAGCTCGCAGGGGGAGAATTTAGAAAAAATCTGAGATCACTTTGCTGCTACGCCGAGCGGTATTGGGATTTTCCTACCTCATGGTTTGAGATGGTTTCCGATTCTTTCTGAATACTGTGATAACCGTGGGGTCATGCCACTTCATTCCAGATAGCAGTAAAGCCATCAAAGCTACTAGAATATGCACCATAGAGTCTCTTTAGACAAACCCTCAAAGCATATCTTCAAAACATTGACCAAGAACTGTGGCAGGAGATCTGTCCATGTGCCTACGGAGGTGATGTGATGGAAACAGGAGTGCAGTACCTATTAAAAGCCCACAGTACACTTGAACATAAAATAAAAAATCTAGAAGCTATTATTGACAACTTACAAGACTAACAGGAAGACCTGGAGAACAGGTCTCGGCAAAATAACCAGAGGATCAAGATCATGCACCTCTACATACATTTCTGACTGAATTCTTTCAACATTTACTACTGACATACCGTATGTGAGGATTCACCATTCTGGTACATCTCTCCGCTTAACCCATTTTTGCCCCTCTGATCTCCGTGGTACCCAAACCAAGCAATCCAGCGGTGGTACTCAAGCGCGGCGTGCAGGTACTGCACTGACCCCGTCTGCCTCTTCTCTCACTGAGCACAGAGGGCGCTCCTGTTCCTCGGGACCTGATGCGCGTGCGTGGTCTTCTCATCAGGTTTCAGTCTTCGCCCCTCATTCCCACGCCTGACCTAACGTCAGACCTGCTCGGCGTGTCTATGCTCCGTACTCCATCTCCGTTCCCGCCTCTGGCCTCCACCCCCCATACTGGCACGAGTGTGGTGACGCACAATGACGGCGTGTGACCGGGTCACCTACGTGATGCGCAGGTTGCTCAGGTTGTGTGGGTTGCACGCGACGCGTGCACGCGCTCTGATGCGGTCACAATTGGCTGTTCAATAGGACGCACCTGCGCGATCCAGCAGCCTATCCTGAACCACAGCTCCACTTCCTGGTTGCCTCCCATTGGTGGGAGTGCCCTTAAATATGCTCCTGGAACTCTCAATCATTGCCGAGCATAACTCCTGTTAGTGTGACGCTGAACCTCATCTCCTGGAATCTGTCTGCCTGACCCTGCCTGGATAGCTACCTGTGACTCTCTCCTTCACTGACCTTGGCTTGGATATGACTACTCTGCTCTCTCCTACTCTGACCCTGGCTTTGGAATACTACGACGCTGCTCTCTCCTGCACTGACCCTGGCTCTGGCATTACGACTACTCTACCTTCTTCAATCCTGACTCAGGCTACGCACCCCAACGATCCACTACTCTACACTCCTGGACACGACAAGTACCTTGTTTACGTTGACCTCTATTATCCTGATCCGGCCTGCACGACAAACCTACACTCTAGACGCGTCCTCGCAGTTGTGGTCGGTGTTCTATCTAATTCCCTACCTCAGCCCTGCGGTCACGCCTCATTTGTGGTGAGCTACGCATTACAGTATGCTCGGCCAAACAAACTTCGACTCCGCTGCAGTAGGAAGAGTCCCGAGCATGCACGCCAATGCTCTTTCAAGTCTTGAAACTAAATGGAAATCGAATGATCAAAATCTGAGAACCCTCCGGGAGGACTTAAGAACTTTATCCCTCCATTTACAAAGGCCATGCACGAATTCCGTACCTACCGTTCCTAGTACCCCTCTCTTGCCTGATGCTATGTCTGAACCCTGACTTCCCACACCCAATCGGTATGGGGGTAACCCTCACGGGTGCCGGGGTTTCCTTAAACAATGCTTCATTCAGTTTGTGATTAATTCTTCCCGCTTTTCTTCCACCCGTTCCAAGGTATCTTATATAATCTCTCTCCTCACTGATGATACTCTTGCCTGGGCTTCTCCCATCTGGGAGCTAAGATACGACCTCACTCAAAGCATTGGAGCTTTTACCAAGGAGTTCCGCAGGGTGTTCGATACACCAGATCGAAAGGTATCTGCAGCTTCTGCTTTATTCTTTATTTCTCAGGGTAACCGCTCTGTTGCTCATTATGCACTCGAATTTAGGACTATTGCCGCTCAGATGGATTGGAACGGAGAATCATTGTCTGCTCCCTTCTGGCAGGGATTGTCTGAGACTGTGAAAGATGAACTTGCGACTCACGGTCGGCCTATCGACTTGGAGGATCTCATTGCGGTCTGCATCAAGGTAGATCATCGCCTCCAGGAGAGACGACATCATTGCACAGCTCCTTCCAGGATTAACCCCAACTAGATGGGTCAGTCCAAATATCCTGTTCCAGATTCTTCTGAACCTATGCAATTGAGAGTCACTCCACTTTCACGCACTGAGAAACAACGTCGCATTGATGCTGGACTTTGTCTATATTGTGGGGGTCCTGGACATTTTGCCTTTACTTGCCTCAACAAGGCGGGAAACGCAAGGTTCACATGAGGCCTAGGGGTGACTCATTGGGAACGATCTCTCTTTCCCCTATAGCTGCTTCTAATCCCACAAAGATTCTGGTGCCTATTTCCTTGTCCGGTAAGGGATTCTCTGTCTCCACTTTGGCCTTTCTTGACTCAGGTGCGGGGGCAACTTTATTGATCAGAGTTTTGCAGAGACTCACAAGATTCCTTTAATGAGCAAGAAGAACCCCATCGCCTTGGAGGCCATTGATGGGAGACCACTTCTGCCTGCATTCATTTCATTGGAAACTCAGATGATTCAACTAAGGTCTATAAATAATCATGTGGAGTATATTTCTTTGAATGCCTTTCACATTCCCTCTATTGCAGTTATCTTGGGCCTACCCTGGCTACAGCTTCATAATCCACGGATTCACTAGTTAAGCAAGGAACCTATTCAGTGGAATTCACACTGCCCACAACATTGTCTTGAGAATCCCCGTAGTGTTTGTGCAACTACCGTATCAGAAGACAAAGAAAGGGTACAACTGCCGGAGGAATACATCGAATTCAAGGATGTCTTTGACAAAGTCAAGTCGGAAGAACTTCCTCCACATCGTCCCTATGATTGTCCCATCGAATTACTTACAGGTGCTATTTCACCTAGAGGGGCTTCATATCCTTTTTCTATGCCAGAGGCCAAAGCCATGAAGGAGTATATCGCTGAAAACCTTCTGAGGGACTTTATTTGCAAATCCTCATCTCCCGCTGGGGCTGGATTTTTCTTTGTTAAAAAAAAAGATGGGACCCTGTGTCCTTGCATTGACTACCGTGGTCTGAACAAAATTACCATTAAGGATCGCTACCCCCTTCCTCTTATATCCGAATTGTTTGATCGTCTTCAAGGAGCGAAGATCTTCTCCAAATTGGACCTTCGGGGTGCATATAATCTCATCAGAATTCGGCAAGGCGACGAATGGAAAACGGCATTCAATACTAGGGATGGACACTACGAGTACTTGGTCATGCCTTTCGGTCTTTGTAATGCCCCAGCTGTGTTCCAAGACTTTGTCAATTAAATATTCAGAGATCTCCTCAATTCCTTTGTAATTGTGTTCTTGGACAACATTCTTATGTTTTCTAAATCTCTTGAGGAACATATAAGTCACATCAGACAAGTATTACTCCTTCTTAGAGAGAACAATTTATTCGCTAAACTTGAGAAATGTCAATTTCACCAATCTTCTACCGTCTTCTTAGGATACATCATTTTGGATTCCGGCCTTACGATGGATCCTGCCAAGGTCAAAGCAGTGTTAGACTGGCATCAACCCACCACGCTTAAGGCTGTACAACGCTTCTTGGGATTCTCCAACTATTATCGCAGATTTATTCAAAATTTCTCGTCTTTAGTAGCACCTCTGATGGCCCTTACCCAGAAAAGAGCAGAACCCTCGTCCTAGTCGGCCGCTGCGGTGAAATCTTTTGAGCTCCTAAAGGAAGCGTTCATATCCGCTCCGGTTCTGGTCCACCCTGATCCTCAGCTCCCCTTTACCCTTGAGGTGGATGCGTCTGATGTCAGTGTAGAAGCCGTTCTGTCACAGAGAAAAAATCCTCAGGCCAGGTTACATCCTTGTGCTTTTTTCTCCAAAAAAATTTCCGCTGCTGAATGCAATTATGTTATTGGGAATTGTGAACTTTTGGCCATGAAGCAGGCGGCGGAGGTGCAAGGTCGGGGTCACAGGCTGGGTAAAACCGAACAGGAACATAGGAGTCTCACTGGAACAAACAGAAACCATGCACTGGCAACTTTCTGGAGGAAGTCATGCCTTTTTGTAGGCAGGATGTCAGTACTCAAGAGGGCCACAGTACCTTCCGTATGGACGGAAGTGATAATGGCTGCCAGGGAACAACATGGAGCATCGTAGGAGCTTCAGTGTGGGTGCTGAGAGCGCCGAAGCCTCATAAAAAGCTTGTCACTTGATGAGGTGGCTGTGCTTATTACAGGTCCCCCCAATACATTAAAACAACATAGAACATCTGATCTTAAAATAATTAAGTCTGAAGCAAAAATGTTGTAAGAACAACTGTCCATTACTCCAGTATTTACAGACAGAAAGAAGATATCAATAAAAATATGTGATGAAAGAAACAATATTCCACCGGAGCGAAGTTATAAATTAAAACATTACACCGTCCTGTACATGGTGATTGCAGAATTTAAGCCGTGGTTTGAAAGTGTTAAGAGTATAATTTCTGATTTTCACTTCCTAAGTGGCGATGCACTTTAATATGGACATTTCAAATTTGAAACTGTGTGCCGGGAACTTAGCCATCAAGTATAACTAAGATCTAGACCCCCTAAGCATTCACATCTGAAAGGTAAAGTTTTACATTCCAAATAGTATCTTCCATTCTACAACGACATGCAAATGCTGCTCCTCTGACTCTAGTAAATGTCATTCAAGAGTGATATCTCACACCCTCATATCCGAATACTGAAATTGCGCGGAGAATATTTTGAACCCTTCCCATAACGGTGGCTACAGCAGAGCGCAATTTCAGGAAACTGAAATTGATTTTCAAAACAAATTGTGGTCCAGTTTGGCTATTTTGTCCATAGAATATCCAATTGCAAGTTCAATTGATTATAATTATATAGTTGAAACATTTGCATCTACTAAAGAGCAAAAAGTAAACCTGGTCTAAATAAAATTATTTTAATTTAAAGTCTGGTAGTTATTATTATTCAGAATTATTTTATTGTAGCCCTGTTTCCCCCTGAACACAGAAAGCTACCGGTGCTGCCCCTTTACCTGTTGGCTCCCAGGAGCCTAAGCCTCCGCCACGGAGAGCCTGGGGTGGTATACTTACAATCCGGTGCAGCGCCTCCACCTGCGAGGGATCCCAACGTAGTGGGAGGAGCCCCTCACAGGACCAAACAACATAAATCCCAACCACATAGTATAAAATAGAACCTATATCCAATACCGCCGGGTACCCCGGCGACGCGTCCGCCCCCGAAGCTCCCCAACACACAGCGGAACAAGGGGGGGAACGGAGGACCTGGCTACATAATATTAACCAAGAACAAAGTAGTTACCCGGCACTTTGGTGGGGGCGGGGGGTGGGAGGCGCAGTTGGTTTATCTTGCCCGGATGCAGAAATACCTAGTTCTTTCTCTGGGTAGGGAGAGAGATAAAGTGGAGAGGGGAGAGAGAGAATAGGGAGAGGGGGAGAGAGAGAATGGGGAGAGAGAGAAAATTAGTAGAGGGGGAGAGAGAAATAAAGTGGAGAGGGGGAGAGAGAATGGGGGATGGGGAGAGAGAGAATGAGGGGAAGGTGGAGAAAGAGAATGATGGAAGGGTAAACAGTAAGTCTGGTTACATCTGTATGTGTTTTAAAAAAATTGGTCAACAAGAACACATTGTACTAATAATGAGAATGTGGTGAATTTTAAATTTGGATGGAATAAATGCATTTCCATTTCAATTAAACAATTGAGATACATACCTGTATTATCTGAATAATCTACATCTTTATTTAAAAGTATTATGATATGCATTTAAGGTATGTATTTACAATATAGTTGTGTGCCTAATTCTCTGTTGTTATCAACATTCATTATATAATTTTTATTTGTTAGGAAGAAAATGAACTCAAGCAGTTCGGTAATTGGGGGATTAATAGGTGTGTACGTATGTTAGGAGAAATGTATTAATTCTAAGTACTTAAATGCCTGGGTGGGTAATTGGAGTATGTGGACTGTGTTATCTCTTTATGACAATTAATAGTGGGTAGGTTTTTTAAATTACTTTATTTACTCAATTCTTGGTATAATTTTGATTATACGTGTGAGAATGTACGTATGTTGTGTCCACAAATACATGTAAATACATTTTTATGATCGCTTAGTATAGTTTATTAGATGAACATCATGACGCAATATCAAATGTATCTGTTGATGTGTTGCAGACATTAATATGTTCCATAATATATTGCTTTGTATGACCTGTAATTAAAGGGTTACGTCCTATACTCAGTAAAATCATGTGGTTACCACATTAGATCTGCCCTTTTTGCTTGCTGGCGATTCCCTGAAATAACGCTATAATAATCATGGTCTGGATGTAACGGCAGATTTTGATGTCCTAATTATCGCAGCGTTATTTCCATGCGTTAACATGAACAGAACTCTGTGGATATGCGGTGTTAAGTGTGTGTGTGGTCCCTGCAGGAAAACCATCTTGCACTCCCCCTGATAAACTACAGCCAGAGGCAGGCGTATAACAGCAGCAACTGGTCTTTATGGAGTACAGCCGTACACATCAACAATGCCTATTCTTCTCGTCCCTGGACTTAACCCCCAGGACTTGAGGCCCCAAAGGTCTATCCCTGACTCCCATGCTCCCTGGTGGAGTATGGGATAGTTATTCCCACTCCCCTGCGTGAGGGATCTCTTTCTCTGTTCCCTACGGAAGGTGAACTCTATAAATGTGGGCTCTGAAGTCCCTTTTATACCCAGGGGAGGATCCTAGGTCTGAGCCCCTGATAGGGCAGTACACAGGCCTTAAGCCCACCCCCCTGTCACTCAAGGGAGTTGTTTACTGCTGCAGCAGCAAGGGCATAGATATGAACCTAACAATGTCTGTGCTGGTACCAGGGCTTAGGTGTTAGGTAGGGCAGATTAGTAGCCAAGGAGATACATGGCTACATACATACAGGTATATACGTTTTGCTTACTGTAAGCATAAATACACTCCTACAAATCAATACAGAACCAAGGTAAGGAGGGAGGCGATGACTAGTGGTCATATAGTTCCTGTAAATTAAAATAAAATAGAATGAGGGAAGGCGCTCAGGGGGTATTTATTCTGGGGTGGATGTTGACTACCTCCATTCCTTTCGACAATGCTGTTTCTCTAACACAGCTAATAAAAAATTAGGGCTCTGGGTGTTGGTATAACTCTGCCTGGGGTAGTGAGCAGTAGCACAACAAGGTGAAGGGCACCAGTCTAAGGGATGGTTAGTGACTCAGAGGGACAAGGCAGCTCGGGGTTCATTGAAGGATTGAGCATCGTATATCAATATAACATGTATCCTGGTTACACCCAATCTTCTGAATGGTTTGTCCGCTGTGGTGCAGTCGTGGCTCCTTTAGTCACGTTACGTTGGCAACTTTGACATTATGCAGAACCCATCATATTATTATTAATCTGAATATCAATTACTTTGTTATATGCAGATGTGACAATGCTGACATCATACTGTGTGACACATTTTGTAAGCACTAATATTAAATAATAATAATAATAATAATAATAATAATAGCATGTTCTTGTATAGTGCTGCTGGTTTTTTTTGGTTTTTTTTAATGTAACGCTTTACAGAGACATTTTGCAGGCAAGGGTCCCTTGTGGATCTGTGGAGCTTACAATCTATGTTTTTGGTGCCAGAGGCACAGGGATATAAGGAGCCGATACTGGGAATTGAACCAGGCTCCCCTGCTTCAAACTCCATGCCAGTCAGTGCCATTACTCACTGAGCCACTCCTTCTCTATAGAATCCTATAGCTTCAGTCACACAGCTGCAGTGGCTCTGGCGCCGGAGAATTAATGTTGCGGGGGTTCCTATCCAGTAGCATGGACCCCACCGCAGCGCAACTGACACTGTCTCAGGCGTGGTGGACTTTCACTTTTTCAGAGACAATAATTCTCGCTACATTTGTATGTACATTGGTGTAGAAGTACAGTAGAGGCAACTCTTATTCTAACAAAAACCAGTGGCAATTCCCCAAAAGACCCAGGAAACACCCAGGTACATTCTGAATACATGCCTTAAACTTTCCTTAAACTAGCCCCAGCATTTCTGCATTGATTAATGGCCTATCAGATTAACAGTGGGGGTCCCTGGCAGTCCCATTCAAACTGAATGGGACTGACAGGGATCCCTGCTGTGTTAATCCTATGGGTCGTTAGTCAATGCAGAAATGCCTTAAACGTGCCTCAAACTAGCCCAGAACATACCCAGCACATACCCAGCACATACCCAGCACATACCCAGCACATACCCAGCACATACCCAGAATGTAACCCGGCTAGTTTACAGCAAATGTTAGAATAAACGTTGCCTCTACTGTATGCACAAGACTCAGCTGTAGCACATTCTGGGCAAGCTACCTGTCTATCTAAACAAGCTCCTCACCTCTCCACATGCAGCACTTATCACCTGAGATCTGACTCCAAAAGACTGTTCATGGTCCCAAGGTTCAATAAAGTATCCAGCCGTTCCTCCTCTTACTGTGCACTCCAAGACTGGAACAACCTAACAGAGACTCTCACATCCACCACCAGTTTAAGTTCTTTCAAAACTAAAGCTGTCTCACATTTTAATCTGGTCTGTAACTGTTACATACACCTATAACATATTTTGTCTTTAACTGTTCACATTATGTCTTTAAATATTATGTATAACCTCTGTTCATTTAATGTATCCATGTATTGTCATCATAACTCTGTGCCCAGGACATACTTGAAAACGAGAAGTAACTCTCAATGTATTACTTCCTGGAAAAACAGTTTTATAAATAAATAAATACTGTTCCCATTACTGCCTACTAGAAAGTTTGAAGCTCATATTTCCATGGAAATTGTTATAATATTAGCCAGCCCTTCAACATCCTTCTGCAGGAATTATGAAACAAAATATTTGACATTGTTATCAGCCATTATGTTATACATTTGTATATTTTTGATGGTACTGTACTTTGATTATGAAGTGATCAGAGAAATACTGTAACTCTTTGTCTGGAATCACTATGGACTACAGTATGTGTTTGGTGCAGCGGCAAATAATTGGTGTGGGTTTCTTGTCCACGGCAGATATTTTTTTGTTTTAATGCTGAATTACTAGGCTCGTTGTTACGATATTTGTTTATGGAGTGACAGCTTTAGGGGTATAAAAAAATGTTAGTTGCCTGAAGTACTATGAAAGGTAGCACTTACAGTACTGTACCTGTTGCATAGAAGTTTACATTTGACTGAATGGTACACTACTGGATTCCACTGATATTGATTTATAAATCATCATCTTGTAACAATGTCACAATAGTAATGGTTTCTCTGAGAGTTAAACCCCTTTGACACCCCAATAATGGGGAAAAAAATTAGCATTGGAAATACATATTTTATTAAATCACAGTTTGAAATATAGACCCTTCAGTAACAACTAAGACAAGGAAAGCACTTAATTAAATGCATTTTTAAATTAATGAGGCTACTTGGTCCGCTTCATCAACTTGTTTCAATAGGCGCACCTAGCAATGTGAAGTGCTGTTGATTCAATAGATGTCAAGCATCTAACACTCAGTGAATTAATAACTATCACGTAGTTTTAAATTCACTATCAGATGGTGGTATTTTAACAAATAATTACTTAACATATAATGTTGTGAAAATAACGTGATACAGCCACCAAACCAATGTGAAAGACTAAATATTGTGAATATAAAAAATTATCTAAGTGAAGCACAGAATTGCTGCTCAAAGTCAGATGAACTGTTTCTAGAGTTGTTCCACAGGGTATATATTTCTCCAAGAATAGGGGAGCACGATAGGGCACCGAGAAAAGAAGAAAGAAATGGACACACAATAGCGCAATAAGCTTTTCCAATAATGGGAGCTGGGGGCCAGTGCGATAATACATTATTTGAAGCTTAAAAACAGATAAAATCTGTAAAAAGGGGTCTCCCGAGCTGCTAGCATTCTGCAGTCTCACTTCCTCTGTGTGTTCTGCAGCATCTCACGCGAGGTTTCCGTAAACATGTTCTCGCAGGATGAGGCAGGCTCTCTTTTCGATTCCCAGACTCCGCGCGTTTCGCTTCTTACGCCTTCCTCCGGAGTCAATCATCACGTGGCACGCTGCCGCACACGCGGAGGTGGTGAGATTACAACTCGGGAGATCCCGTTTTACAGATTGTATCCATTTTTAAGCTTCAAACCATATCCAGTCTGTAAGTGCACATCCTATTCATTTTATATATTTTATAGCAACGTTTTTTTAATACCATCTGCACTACTGCATCTTCTCTGTACTCCCTGGAATACTACCTACTGACCAGAACACACAGATTAGAACTGCCACAGTTTGAGATATGCTGCTTTTATTTGGGCTAATGTGAGTAATATTATCGCACTGGCCCCCAGCTCTCTTTATAGGACAAATGTACAGTATGTAAACTTTTTCCTTTCTTTTTCCTTTTCCCTTACCCTTCTTTTCTCGGCGCCCTCTATTTTCTCACGCGCTTCTCTGTTCTCTGAGAAATATCCTCATCTTAGCTGCCAGGCATTCCTGGATCTGCCGGTCATAAAAACCAACCTTGAGTTGCCCAGATGTAAGATTTCAAAACATACAAGTTCAAATAACGTCACAGAAGCTTTACAAGAAAATATCCTGATCTGACAGGTATTTTCCTTTTTTGGAGAAAATATGCTAAGCTCCTTCTCAAAATAGCTTCTCTCCTCCACATGCTTATGAGAGCTACAGTATCAATACAGAATTGAGTTGGAATAAGTCCCCTATCTGCATCAATGTGCAACCAAGCAAGATTTAGAGACATCAACAAAGTCAAGAAACAATATAAAATTAATTAAAAAATTAATTGGGTTAAAAACAAGTGGTCTAGCTTTTCGGGAACCAGAACTTTCTTGTTTGCATACAAAAGGAAGGAGGTTGTATCCACATAAACTGATACAACCAAAGACATATCCGCATTGAAAGATCATGTCTCATCATTAAGTGAAGTTAAAGCGGACATCGAAAAGAGACCCAATTATCCAGTCACAGACTAGTGGCTCTATGCCACAATTCGATTTTTTGAAGAGGATGACATCTAGTAAGGGGATGTCAATAGTACTACTATTTTATGTGGGAACAGGCCAGAAGAAATGCTTTTTTACCCTGTTACGTTAATAGTGCCCCCTTATATTCATTTATTTTATACACTCCCTTACACAGATTCATTTTCTGACTGCATTTCTGGCACACTGCCAATGGACTTTTTATGTTCTTCTAGTCTTTTTTGGTATCCTTAGTTTTTCCCTGCCCTTTCCCCCCCCCCCCCCCCCCTCCCCTCTCCTCCCTTACTCTTCCTTTATATTCGGTATCATATTGATTATTAGATCTCTGTTAATATTGTGCCTATTGGGGATAGACACCTTTTTGTCTGTGTATTTGATTTGTAGGGGCAGCACAGGTATTATGTGAGGTTCTACTACATATTTGTGTGCCATTCTCTATTCTATTAGCAGCAAAATACCACGTGTTGGTTTAAATCCAAACTCTCTTCTATTTTTCCTTTTTTGAGTGCAGAGAGCATACAGTATGTTTAGTGTATTATAGTATTTGGAGATTGACAGGGATCCCCTTTGCTCCCTGCACCAATATTTACAATATCATATTACATATCAACGATTGGTGGTGCTAGCTGTCATTTTGTATACCAGTATCATATTCTCCTTTTTACAATCTGTAATTGTAAATGCAGAATTTGTATTCATACTGATGCACAATAGAAACTTTCTAAAGTTAATTAAAGGGGGTAAAGGTTCACCTACAGTGCCAAATACCCTTGCACCGGCCCTGTATACAGCCTTGTCACAACTTAGGTGCAAAACAAAAAGAAAAAAGCAGCACTAAACACTAACCTAATATAATTGAGTTAATTACAAATTTACAGTGATAAACTTAATAGTGCTAACTGAGGAAGCGGATGAGTCCAATATAGATATACTTAGAATTAGCATCCAGAGTCCAGGAGAGAGTTCCACGTCCCTCCAAATGTGAGCAAAGAAGAAATGATGTCCCCCGGCGCGTTGTCTCAAGTATGTTCGTTTTAGTCCAAAATAAAAATAAGAGAAGATAGCAATGTATCAATACAGGTTAATTAACCCTTAAAGTTCATACATTTGAATTCATGCACTTACAATTTTGCATAGCTTGTTTTGTAATTCTTTTCCTATCCGGAGTGTCAGAGGTTAATCAAGACAGGCTAGGTGTCAAATACATATAGAGTTGCAATGGAAATAGAAGAGAGAAAAAATCATGGCACAATACATTTATTACAAAAGACTAGATTAAGAACAATATGCACTTACAGCCAGTATCATCGAAAACAGCGTTTTGGACAGCTTCCCAGTGTGTGGTAGTAACTGTTTGCTTAGATGGTAATGTTGCTCACATATTGTAGAGTCCACGGTCCTCTTCCGCTGTGTGTCCGCTGCGCCCGTCACCTCCAATTTCCTTGAGGGGGGACACTGCACCACTCCTACTTCCCTGTACAAATTACAACACTGTCCTTGCCTCCTCACTTGACCAGTATGTTCCTCCTGTATACCGACACTCATGGCACTCCAACCAACAACCCTGGCCAAACACACAGACATGCATTCTGCTCTCTTGCACTCATTCCACTGAACGCCTCTGGAAGAAGTCACACTCTCTGGCTGATTTCCTGCCACAAATGTATATATCCTGCTTTAACTCTGCTCCTTTTCTTGTCCAGCAGAGCTAATTCACCAGTCTTATAAACAGGCGCAAACCCAACCCACGCCACTTCTTCAATCTTTGAAACCTTTCTTCGGCCTATCAGCAATCTCAGCCTGGATAGCCTAAAGTTTAACATGGCTTCTCATATTCCCTCCCAAATGAGCACAACTGTTCTTTTCTCCATTACAGTTAATAACAGTACTATCCACCAAGTCTCACAAGCACACAGCATCCGGGTTACATTCAACACCCCCTTGACATGTGAATGTGCTCACAGGGGATATTTTTATTTGCTGTATGCTATACGGTGGAGGGATTTTGTCACGTTCTTACCCACCAAAATGTATTTTAGGTGTGGTTGAAAACTATCCCAGCTTCAAATTGGTTAAATCCAAAAGGTCAAATCAGCTGTCTGTGTGTAGGTTTAGTGGCTATGCACTTTAACCCAAGCTGTGCTGAAAAGCTGTGTAATGCAGCGAGCATAAGCTTATAGGGGTCCATGTCAAAATGGATTTGAAGTAAAAGGTGATACGGTGTGCTCATTTTCATGTCATTTCCCAGAATCCCTTGCTGCAGTGGATGCACTGTATGCTAGGAGATAATGGCGAAAAGCAGGATTGCAGACTTTTCTGAGACATATCAATGTATTCACAAGTGATTTTTTTTTTCATTTAAACTACAAAATGATCTTCCTTTTAAAGGCTGTGCACATCCACTTGTCTCAACTCTGATCTCTCGTTATACCCCTCCTCGCCCCAATACTCAAATTACGCCCAATCCAAGATTGCCTCATTTTTGCACTTTTTACCTCTAATCTCTCCCTACCTATGGAATGCTTTTCCACTCAATATTTGTCAGGCACCTTCACCTTCCAATTCAAAGCCCAGCTGAAGATTCACCCCAGAAGAACATTTTCTCTGCCTCAACTAGAAACTCCAGATGCCCCTGACCTCCCTGACTGCACTTTTAATAATGCACTTTTACTACTACTTTGTCTGTACGTCTCCCAACATTCCACTTACATTCTAAGCTTTCGGTGCAGGGTCTCCCTTCGCCCTGTCTTGTCATTTACCATTGCACTTATCCCCATTGTTTATCATTTGTTTACACCTTGTATTATAATTTTGTAAAGCACTGCGTACACTGTTGGTGCTATGTAAATAACATTTTACATACTGCACATACACACATTCTAGATGTATTACCAACTCTCTGATGTCATTTCACTCCAGACCATATCCAATCAAAATTGTGCAGACCGTGAAAATATTCCTAAGACTGTAAAATATTATTTTTCATTTTATGTATGTTAGGTAATATCTCTGCCTTTTTCTAAGCACACTGCTTTTTTTCCAAAGGTATATCCTTAACCTTATAAAGCAATACATACAGTATGTAACTGAAGCTACAGATGTAGCCAAGCTAACTGTCTTCGGTGCCACTGCCTCCCACGATCACGCAACCGCGCTGGTCAAGGCACCAGAGGAAGCATGGACCTCTTGCAATGTGATAATGGCAGACACTGTTTCGGGCGCCGTGGACTTTTTCTTCATCGATGCCAGCACTATTTAGTTTCATTGATAAACAAACAAAAAGTTGACCACTGCATTGGACTTATAAAGAAACCAGTATTTTTATTGCATATTTATGAACAAATCATCAGCGTTTCTGTCTCCAGGTGGACTTTTGTCAAGTAGTTTTAATATATAATCATTATATATGTAACACGTGTTTCCCTCCCCCACCCCCTCTCCCCCTCCCCAACCTCACTTAGGGACCAGTGTGTGGAAAAAGGCGCATTACCTCGCTGTTGTGGTGCTCTACCTGTTGGTGCACAGGAGGTCTGAGTGGTCTGCTTGATGTTATGAGACATGACAGGACTGGCTCGCACAGGCCTCTGGGTTCTTCATAAGGTTGTCAGCGCCTCCAGCAGTGATGGATTCCACAAAGTGTAGGCATCAGCCCCGATCACTACACACATACCTCCCTCCAGCCCAGGAACTGACACCTTAGGCAGAGGTATCTTTACAGGGTCTTTATTCATGGCATCATATAGAATGTTTAGCATCATAGTCTTCTCCACACGTCCCAGGACTTCTATACGGTGCTTTCTCTCTCCACTGCTCTGCTCCATGTAGTCTTAGGCTAGCCAGCCCAAGTGTGCAAGCTTACCCCGCCATGGGAAGACTCACAGCTCCAACCATCACCTCACCCTCCATCACCCTAGCCAGGGATCAGACACCACCTACCTTCCTTCACTTTCTTGGGAAAGCAGAAAGAGGGGTCAAGGGCCCACAGATTAACCTGCTAATGCCTGGATGTTAACAGGACTTACATAGCAGATACACTATCTGGGGAGAAACTAACTACCCAAAGGGATTCTGAAGTTTTGCATTGCCATCCCAAGCCTACACTCCAGACAAAGCATGGTTTTCTCAACCTTCTGTATGCTTCCACATATCCCAATTCTAGTGACTGGTTACCTAGAAATGATTTCTGCTTTCTTATTCCGTCTATTTAGACACATGATAACAATGAAACTTCAGGGAGATCTGAATGTTTGGAATAGACAGGAATCAAACGATCTAATGTGATCTAATGTGATCTGACATGTTCGGGCAGACTAGGCAGACCAAGTGGCTCTTATCTGCCATCAATTTCTATGTTTCCATGTTACGTGGCAGTTCACCTAAATGAAAAACAATGCTATACACTTTTACTGCACAAACAGTTTCTAAGCTTTTTGGGCTATTTCTACTCTCTTGGGACATTGTGGCTCTTTGTCAAGAATGCAATACAGAACGAAAATAAACCTAACCTGATATCTGTGCACACACATCACCAAGCAATTTAACATTAGTACAGGTATTTACAGAACACCGTAGCTTGAAATTGAAACTCATAATCATATATAACACACTCCAGTGGCTTTAGTGTTTTATCTTGTTATAGCAGCTCGGAATTACTCATCTTTTTTTCCAAAAACAAAAACCAGCTTTAATATACTTAATGTGATATTGGCCTGGAGCAATGCATTCATTTCACTGATCTACCTCGGAGCAGCTGTGTTTACAAAGTCAAAATTGATCACCTCTGAAAAAGAGAACAAATGGTACACACAGCAGTACTTTACAAGAAAGGAAATTGTATGAATTCTGCAGTGGAATTCATACCAAAAACCTGGGACAGAAAGAGGGATCAGACGTGGTGGCAGGATAAATTAAGCTAACGCATAACGCCACAAAGAAATTAGATGCCTCCCACTCTTGTATAGCGCTGCTAGTTTTTATGTAGTGCTTTACACAGACATTTTACAGGCACAGGTCGCTGCCCTTTGGAGCTTACAATCTATTTTTTTTGGTGCCTGAGGAAAGGGAGATAAGGTGACTTGCCCAAGGTCACAAGGAGCCGACACTGGGAAAATAACCAGGTTCCGCTGCTTAAAACTCAGTGCAAGTAAGTGTCTTTACTCACGGAGACACTCCTTCACTCTATTATGAAATCAGATGTAATTTGTTAAATGTAATGCAGAAGGACCAGCAAAGCTTTTCTCAGCAATGAAGAGGTTAAGGCAGGGGTTCTCAACTCTAGTCCACAAAACCACCCATCAGGTCAGGTTTTCAGGATATCCCTGCTTCAGCACAGGCAGTGCAGTCTTTGACTGAGCCACTGATTGAGCCACCTGTGCTGCAGCAGGGATATCCTCAAAACCTGACCTGTTGGGGGTCCTGAGGACTGGAGTTGATAATGCCTGGGATAAGAGATAACACAAAAACCTTATGTACCCCCCTCCCCCCGTCTCCCCCCTCCCCCCTCAATGGGGTTACCAGATTGCTGTGAGAAGGGGATAGTGTGTTCTGGGCCCGACCCTGTGTTGCCATGGAGATACTGATGTAAGAAGGGATATGAAAGATAGGGTGAAGGGTCTCGAAGTTCAGTTTTCCAGGGGACAAGAGGAGAGGAGTCTCAGGGAGAGTAGATAGGGATGTTCATAAAGTAATAGCAGGTCCCCCTGCTTTATTATATTACAGATAGGAACAGTGCGGTTAATGGAATCTAACATATCTAAAAGATAGGAAAACGGCATGCCACTGAGGGCCTAAGGCTACGGCCCCGCTGCCTGCGCTGCACGCGCGTCTGCCAGGCTGGCGGCGTGTGCAGCTGAGTCCCCCAGTCTGCAGTGAGATGCAGGGGGAAAGACAAGGGGGCGTGACCGGGGAGTGATGGGGGCGTGGCCGTGACATCATCCGGCAGGTTCACCCTCATTGGCTGAACCGCTGGGAGGAGTGGCCTAGCGCTCCATCGCGAGTCCTCATCTCAATTCTCTAGACAGCAGGAGAAACTGTCGGCGTAGCGCAGCAGCCACCCCTCGCAAGTGGCCCAGCCCCATTGTGGGGCGGCTCTTGTCCCTGCAGCGTCTGCCACAGCGGGCGCTGCAGTAGCCAGCGGGGACCTGGCCTAAGGAAAGAGGGCTACCGGGTGTCGGTTGATCGACTCTAACCCCGGATCTGCATTAATATTCCTCTCAGTCTGTATGGAAGTGGCAGTTCCCCAACACGCCAAAGGTATTGTTGTTACTTGCAAAGGACTAATCCGGATTCCCGTATGGACCTAGTGTAACCGGGGTAATACCGATGATCCGGAAGCAACAAAGGGGGGCCGGGTCCCACACAAGTAAAGCAACAAAGTCAACACACCTCCATTTGAGTGTTAGCAGGGAACACTAATGGAAGCACTGTATTGATGTACGTCTGTTATAAAACCAATACAACGTTGACATGTGCGTGTAAACAGGCCCCGTGCCTGGGGACACAAATAAAAGAGACTTTGTACTACAAACGTTCCTGGCGCCCATTATTATCCATCCTTGCTACCTCATCACCCAGCCAACTGAATCCAGTCCCTTCGTCACAGTAACCCATACTGAGGAGCCAAACACAGTACACTGATGTAATCTCACTTGAAGTCAGGCAGGGAGGGTTGTACTTAACATATACTAATATGGACCTTTGGACATTGCTGATAGTAAGGATCTGCTGAGGGTAAGGGGGTTGCCTTAGCAGTCAACATCTAGAAGGGCAAACCTTTTATTGGAGAACTCCATGGTTACATTAAATGAACAGAGGTTACACATTATGTTTAAAGATATTTCATGGACAGTTATAGATAATATATGTTATGGGCGTATATAACAGTTAAAGGACAAGATTAAAATGTAGGTAGGATAAAAAAAAGTTTTTTTTACCGAGCGCATTCAATTAAAGCTGCAGTTCAGGCAATATCCTGCATGTGTGTTTTTTTTTTAATAAATCAGTTCTGTAATAAGAAAAAATACTTTTAGCATTTTCTGTTTTAAAAAAAAAACAACTTTGAAAGACCAATTTTCTTGTATTCTATTTTTAAAAGCATGCTTGTTGCTATAGCAACATTCCCCATATTTAAAGATTTCGCCAAACATTGCCGATCAATAGACGGAGAATGAATTGACCGGCAGCTATGCAGTTCTATAGGTAAGCAGAGATTGCCCACATGAAACTATTGAAGTAAAAAACGGGAGCTTGAACTGCAGCTTTAAGTTTGCCAACTCTAATGTTTTGTGCTCTTTAGTGAATCGAACTCCTGCTGCAAAAAAAGAACTACTCCATTTACTACCAGAGGAATCTGCACTGCATTGCTGCCATTGCTGGTGGTAAAGAGATTAGATTATTTAAATGAAATTAAGGACTTGCAGCCTCTGACATGCCTGTGAAGGTGACCGAGTATTAATATTAACACTACATTTCCTGCATGAAAGTAAGTGGATGTGCGGCTCGGGTCGCAGAGGTACAATAACATTGAACCACCAATCAAGCAACATGCTTTCTCTGTCTACAACCTACATGGAACTGATGACTTTCCACTATTTATTTACCGACATTAAAAATATATATCTTTGAGATTGCTTAAGATCCATTATATTTATACGAATGTCTCTTACAGGTTATATAAAAATGTTACTACAGCACTCATTGGATCTATACTTTGCCTACTTCATATTCTTTGTAAGACACAGATGTTCCCTAAAAATGGGATATTAACTGTAATTGATCTGTTTTCCATTTTTCTTTTATCCCTGACATATTCTACTGAAAACCAGTTGGATCATTTTCTTGTGCTATACCAGCATGGTTTTTAATATACTTTGTACGTTTAAAGAAACGTGATACTTTTTTCCGATTCCAGATTGAGTGAAGTTTACTACGGGACTTCATTTCAGACGTTACCTCTATTAAGGATTTTTTTCAGGATGTTTAAGGAACTATTAAGCTGTTCAAAATATATGATTGTGGGGCATTCATTCCACATGAATGGGGGTATATTGAAGAAAACAAAATGTTTTTGGAGTGCCAGTATTTTACCTGCAATCTTTTGAAAGTATATGAATGGGTATCTATTTGTAGAAATTTAAGAAATGCAATATACCAGATAGCATAAAATGACTAAAAATTAAAAAATCAAGCGGATCGCGTTAGAAATAATGTACAATTGTATGCATTGCACAATAAAGTATTTACGATACCAATAATTTTGTTGTGAAGTATTCATAAATACGAAAATTGGGAGCCACTCTTGCATCGCGTTATAAGCGGATCTGCGTTGTAACGGATCGCGTTATAACGGGGTTGAGCTATCTTATTATATATTAGTGAAAGTACTGTATGCCTGTCTGCATCTTCCTGTGTCCCTACGGACAATCTGATTGCACCTTTGGCCTGTCACTCCGCCTCAGGCCATGCCCGCCCCCGCACACCTCTCATTGGTCTGCGGTCCGCCCCCGCACAACTCTCATTGGTCTGCGGCCAACACCACTGCCACACTGTCCCACCCCTCACTGACCTACATCACTGACACACTCTCCCACCACTCACTCAATGAGCTTTGGGAACGCTTGCCAGCACCTAACCCTCACTGCTCTGAGAGATTTGCACCTAACCACTGAGCTTTGGGAACGCTTGCCAGCACCTAACCCTCACTGCTCTGAGAGATTTGCACCTAACCACTGAGCTTTGGGAACGCTTTCCAGCACCTAACCCTCACTGCTCTGAGAGATTTGCACCTAACCACTGAGCTTTGGGAACGCTTGCCAGCACCTAACCCTCACTGCTCTGAGAGATTTGCACCTAACCACTGAGCTTTGGGAACGCTTGCCAGCACCTAACCCTCACTGCTCTGAGAGATTTGCACCTAACCACTGAGCTTTGGGAACGCTTGCCAGCACCTAACCCTCACTGCTCTGAGAGATTTGCACCTAACCACTGAGCTTTGGGAACGCTTGCCAGCACCTAACCCTCACTGCTCTGAGAGATTTGCACCTAACCCTGAGATTTGCACCTGAGAGATTTCCACCTAACCCTGAGATTTGCACCTAACCCTCACTGCTCTCAACCCAGAAAACCCTGACCTCCTGCTACCACGACAGAACTGCACAATCAGGTACCAGTCTTATTGCTTTCAGCACTGCAACATTCCACACCCTCACACAACACCACACACACCGCACGCTCACACAACACCACACACACCGCACGACCCCCCCACCCCCCCGAGCCAACATTACCCAACCCCCCCGAGGCAATAGCGCTATGTGATACTCACATCACAACGGACACCGCACGTGGCCGCAGCTCCTCCGGAGATCACGGCCTACACTGCCAACACACCTCCCCTTCACCTCACCGCACTGTCTCATCCTCACCTCTCCAACGGACACCGCACACACCCCCCCCCCCGACCCAACATTAACGCCCCACCACCCCTCTCCCCGAGGCAACAGCGCTAGGTGATACTCACCGCACGTGGCCGCACCTGAGGTCTGTGACGTGCAGGGAGCAGTGGCGGCGGACAGTGCCAGCGAGGCAGCCACCGTGATCGGGGACAGCGCAATTCCGCGGCAGTGACACCCCCCCCTACCTCTACTTCCGGCCGCCGCCATCTTAGGCACTTGGCGCCGCGAGGGAGGAAGGGGGTCCTTCAGGCCGCCGCCATCTTGGGCACTCGGCGCCTGGCCACTGGCTGTTCCCCCGCCGGGGAGGGGGGTGACTTGGAGTGGCGGGGATGGGGGGGGCAAGTGGGGAGGGGGGGCATGTGGGGAGGGGGGTATTAACACCCCCCACACCCCCCCCCCGAGGCAACAGCGCTCTGTGATCCCAACAATTTTACTATACAACATTTACACATACTTATTCACACTTCACATCCCGGGCAACGCCGGGTCTCTCAGCTAGTATATATGTAGCCATGTCTAGGATTGGTGTACATATCTCTTTCTCATGCTGGCAGTAAACCTGGTAAGTGTGCAGGATTGCCAGCATGCTATCAATGAGGTTTGCCCTCACACCCTGGTGAGGTGTCATATGTCCCCAAAGGAAGTGACAACATGCAGTGTGTTCCCACTTAGTGATACAGAGCATGTTTGTTCTCCGGGGGGTGATATAGGACACAGCACTGCCTAAAGTTAGGAGTTCAGTTTCCTGTTGTTGTGCTGCTCTGTTCACTGAGAGGCACGTGAAGGTCTGCAACATTGTTGCAGTGTCTCCTGCTAGCTGTGAGTCAGTGAGCATACGCAGCAGAGTTAGAAGAACTGAGAGAGACAAAACAGCTCAAGAGAGGAGCTTACAGCAGCCAGAGAAGCTGGGGAATCTCTTTAAGAGTAGAGGTGGAAAGCAGATCTATTAGGGTAAGGGACCTTCCTAATGGAGTGCTGCAAGGAGATGAGTGGCTGAGCTGCTAGCTGTGAGGGGCAGCTTGCCCATACCAACCATCAATAAATATGCCCTGTTTGAATATACCTCCACTGTGTGAGTGTGGAGTTACTCAGCAGTGGATGGCACCACCAAGAAGGAGTTCCTCACCAGGACCATCTCCCTGCGGAAGCACAGATCCTGATGAGGTGGAGGCGCTGCACTGGATATAGGTAGGACTCACACACACTACCTCAGCTACCTGTCCTGATGACATCCCCTAATACCATCAAGCGGGAGACTCAGGAGCTCTGTTACTTGCAGGTGCACCACCATACACGATCACGTAATGGGGATTGGTTAGATTACCCGGGCCAATGTGAGATTGGGGGGGGGGAAAACCCGTTACAATTGGAGGCGCTGCTGAGATGCCTGTTAACAGGACAGGCTTTTGCTAGGCACACAATAGGAAACAGGGAGATTGTCTGCTGCCACTCTGTGCTGGAAAGGGAAAATCTAGGGGTAGTCAGGAGAACGAAAAACCTCGCAAAGCACGCCCTAGACTGACCTAAGGGGTTAGTGAGTCTTGAGCCGGGGGCTATAGCTGTCCTAGTCACCTTGAGGTAGCGCTAGGGGTAGGATGCCTGAAGGGATAGCCTGTTAACGTGGTCAGGAATTCTGGAGAGGATCTGCACTAGGCTAGCCAACAGGAGGTAGACGCCCAAGTACTGCATGGAAGAGCCAGAGTACTCTAGTCTCCATTCCAGATCACTTACCGAAGGGAGCACAGATTGGAGCAAGGAGATACAGTAGACACAGCAAGAGTGAGCCTAGCCTGAGGTAGTGCAAACACGAGTCAGATCTACATTAGGTACAGAAGGTGGTGCACAAGGCATGGTTGTTGTATCGGTATGGCAGCTGCCCCGCAGAGAGGAGCTCCATGTACAATCAGAACAAACACAGCAACCAAAATGGCGGTGGCGGAGTCAGTAGTAATGCTCACTCAGTCCGTTGCATGTGAAGAGGATATAGGACAAGTGATGAAGCGGTACTACAGTCTGCGTCAGAAAGACGGAGAGGAGCTATCTGATTTCCTCCTGCGCCTTATAACAGTCTTATGGGAGATGCGGAAAAGGGATCGTATTACGGCCACTGAGATGAATGTGTACTGTTGTGATCAATTTCTGAGAGGAGCAATACCTGACCATCCTATTGTATTGATGAGGTGCTCCTGGATACGGGGTGACCCCCTTTCCTGGAAGAAGCTAGTGGATGAGATAGAGAAACATGAAGTTACAACTGCTGCTAACATGGATTGCAGAGCGATCCAAAATGGCGGTTCCCGCTTCCCTGGGAGACCGCGTGGGCCAGTTGCAGAAAATGCTGCAAATGCTAAAATTGCAGAAAGTTTGCCAGGATTGGCGCCACAAGGAAAACCACACCCTGCGGGGAGGTATGGCGCGAAAGCTGTAGCCGCGCCCTCAGAGACTGTGACGGACTCAGAGCCAATTAGGGGCCATAACGTGAATCTGTGTGATCCTCCCCAAATCTTCACCAGGGGGAGGGGTCCCCATCTCGGTCAGGCGGGAGCGGACACAGCCAAGCTGACGGCTGAAGCTCCGCCCTTGGTCAAGCAAGAACCAGTTGATCCTGGAGAAGGGGGATCGCTTCTAATGATTGCAAAGGAGCCTCAAGAGAAAGGGGTCCACAACCGCGGTGAGAGCCTGGAATCTCACTGTCGATCCCCTGCAGGAGTGCCACTCCCTGAGTGGGAGTTCGGCTCCTCGGCCGAGGAGCAAGCGACTCCAACGACGGTGGTGATGCGCCTACCGGCGGACCACTACAGCGGTGCTGTGAAAGAACCGGCACTTACCTGTGTCGCGGCAGAGCGGAGTCTCGTGTCGCCGGTACAGAAACAACCTGAGAGGCGGAGTCCCACGGCCGTGGTGACTGGCGGAACAGACGGTGGAGAGGAACCCATCCCGAGCCGACGGAGCGGTGAGATACATCCTTACCCTCCACAGGTGCCGGTGGTGGCAACGGCGGAGAGGCCCAGGCCCGAACGGAGCGGAGAGCAGAACCATCACTTCCGGCGGCGGACGTCGTTCTGGAGGAAGAGGTTCCGGTTGGGAACCCAACGCAAGATGGCAGCGAGTTCCGCGAGATGGCCGTGTCCTCTCGGCCAAGCAGCTGTACCAGGTTGCCTGGGTCCGAGAAGAGCCAGCAGGCCCTGCGGAAGCCTGGGAGTAAGGAGGCGAGTGAACCGGAGTGCCAGTCCGATGGTACCGGGCAAGGTAGCGAGAAGTTGCGGGTCGTAGCCCCGCGTATGCCGGCAGTGTTTCCCTCTGCCCAACCCCCGGCCATAGTTAAAATCCCTGCCCCTGTCACTTTTTCCTATGGGTCCCAGTTTAGCCAAGGGTTGTCTGGGGAGTCCCGAGCCACTTCTGAAGAATGGACTGGGGGAAATCTGGACTGGGGTGACTGTTTTACCTCTGATGAGGGATCGGGGAGGAAAATGGCTATGCAAAGGATGTTATACAGCGCTAATGATGACAATCGTACTGTTATGGTGGGGTGTGATTCTAAGAGCATTTGGTCAAATTTTGGGTCCCCAGGAACACTGGGAGTTTCATCTGGGGATTTGGGTAATGTTGCTCATATGGTGCCTATTGCCCGGGGAGCCCCCTATGTGCCCACACTGTCAGGAAGAGTTATTAGGGATCTCCAAAATTGGGTACGTAATTTTCACCATTTCTGGGAGGGCGAACTTACGTTAGAAATGGGTTCCCTTGATGAAGAAAATTGGGATCCTGGCGGGTTAGATGAGAAGTGGTGTAGTCAAGAGGGGATAGTCTACATCTCCAGGAGATGCATTAGGGAGGTTTATGGGCATGATCCTTTCAGTCCATTAGTATCCATGCCCGGATTATGGGCTGATTGTGGGTGTCCAGTG